>NC_140528.1:13614190-13846690 GCF_057382185.1 Mchenga conophoros | reverse complement strand
CAGGGGAAATGTATTAAAGAGACTTTTTGAGTTGAGAGCAGAAGTGAAGCCTTCATGGAGAAGGATGGAGTTAGTGTTCCTGTGCTAACTGATCCCAAATGGCTCATGGACTCAGCTTTTCTTGTTGATATGACACATGAGCTTAATGTACTGAACAAGACGTTACAAGGCCAGGGGCAACTTGTCAGTGCTGCCTATGACAACGTGAGAGCATTCTCCACAAAACTGGCGCTCTGGAAAGCTCAGCTCTCTCAGACAAACCTTTGCCATTTCCCAGCATGCAAGGCACTCGTGGATGCAGGCACACCATTCAGTGCTGACGAGTATGTTGATGTCATTTTGAGGCTACAGGAAGAATTTGATCACAGATTTGCTGACTTCAAGACACACAGAGCCACCTTTCAAATGTTTGCGGACCCCTTCTCCTTTGATGTGCAAGATGCCCCTTCTGTGCTTCAAATGGAGCTCATTGAGCTGCAGTGCAACTCTGAACTCAAAGCAACGTTCAGGGAGGTGAGTGGAAAAGCAGACAAGCTTGGACAATTTTTGAGAGACTTGAGCCCTAGTTTCCCTCGGCTTTCCCGAATGTTCAAGCGGACCATGTGCCTTTTTGGTAGCACATACTTGTGCCAAAAGCTCTTCTCCACTTTGAACTTCAATAAGTCCAAGTACAGGTCCAGACTTACGGATGATCATCTTCAAGACATACTGAGGGTCGCAACTGCTTCCTCCCTCAGGCCAAATCTGGCTCGGCTATGTGAGAGGAAACGCTGCCAGGTCTCTAGCAGCAAGGAGTAGGCAAGAGAAGCCATGTTCAGAAGAACAGTTCATTTTCTACAGTGTTCCATTCATGTTCAGAAGAAGGTTATAGAACTGTTAATACAGACATTTCAATCTAAATACAGCAGATATAGAAGACTGAAAAAAACACACAAGTTCACTGACTAAAAATATCTTATTATTATTTTATTTATGTATTACAGATTGATTTATTTTCTTATTAATTCTTAATTTGTTAATTTATTTTTCATATTTTCTGTTAAAAAATAAAAATAAAGAGATTTGAGAAGATTGGAATTTTTTTAACCATGCCTTTCTTGTGGAAAACCTAATGCAGCCCAGCCTCACCCAGACTCTGCCTGCAGCGGCCCCCAGCTAAATTGAGTTTGAGACCTCTGTCCTACACCATAAATCAGTAAGAGAGGGTACGACCTCTCTCATGGCCCCAAGTGGTGTGTACATGCCAGAGCACTCTGGAAGGCATACAGAGTCTTTACAGACTACTAAGGATCAAACCTCTATCATCATGCAATCGATTATACAACTCTAAGCATATATGAGTAAATATTTCTAAGCATAAATGACAGTCAACAATATAAACCTTACAGCTGGTTGTAATAACAGAATTCATTTGTTTCTCAAATGAGAAAGAGCTATCGAGAAACACTCCTAAATCTTTAGTTCTGAACTTTTCCAGTGGGGCAAGGTCAACATTATCTGCTAATGCAAAATTGGCTACTCTTATTAACTAATGCTAATTTGACGTGAATTAGCATTATGCACTAATGCTAACACTTACTTTTTTAACAATGTGAGTAGCTAATGCTAACACTATTTCCCTTAACTTTATAACAATGGGAACGGCTAATGCTAACACTCTTTTTCCTAGCATTACAACATCTGAGCTGCTAATGCTAAGTAGGTCGCCATTAGCACCTACGTCTAATTTAAGGCAAATACGCATTAGAACCTAATGCTCATATCGTTTTCCTTTGCTTTATAGCAATGTGAGCAGCTACTGTTAAATAGCATTAGCTAATAACAGCAGTCTAATTTAATGCAAGTTAGCATCATTTGAGTTATAACGATGTGAGGATTTAATGCTAAGTATGCTGCCATTAGTGGCTAATTCTAATTAGGGGTGAATAATTATTACCAGCTAATGCTAATATCGTTTTCTCTTCCCTTTTAACAATGTGAGCAGCTAGTGCTAGGTAGGCTGAAGCTAGCAGCTAATGCTAAAGCTAAAGATAATTTGATGTGAATTAGCATTACATTAGTGAGGAGTTAATGCTAAGTAGACTGCCATTAGTAGGTAATGCTAATTCTAGGTGAATAGGAATTGGCAGCTAATGCTAATACTATATTTTCTTGCTTTAACCCTTTAAAACTGGTCAGAGTGGGCACACTCCGTTTTGCGCAACTATTTTTAAATCCCGGTAGCACTGTAACCACGTGAGCTAGCGCAATAATTTTTTTTGCATATGAAACCTGAGGAGTTGTACTTACATCTTATGCCATCAGCTTGTCCTAGGTTACAGTTTCCTTCCACATATGCTTAGGACTCATATTGCACTGCTGGAAATAGTTTATTTTGATGCATATGCTGTTATTTTGCAAATTTGCAGTATAATATTCATTTTTGTTTTTCCTGCAGTATATAAAAATTGGTGTATTTCAAAAATAAAACTATGAAGGCACTCAAAATAAATTTCCTGTGGTAGGAAACTACCCAGATAGCAAGGAGACATTGAACAGATGTTGATTTTCCATCTGAACCATCAGAATCGTCAGGATTGAAATGTCAACACAAAACCAATGTTGAAACAACATTGAAATACTGATGAAACCTGACACTGACATTGAAATAACATTGATTCACTGTTGTTCTGTCATCGTTGATTGTTGATCTATTTATAGTTGACAAGGTGACAACAATCACGTTGAAAAACCATCGATTTATGGTTGAGCGGGAAATTAAAGCTGCTACCACTTGGACTATTCCGCAGCACCCCTCTCAGTGGTACATCCCTCCAGGTAACCATTGTCTTGTACAGTAGAGCGGGACATTAGATTTACTCTCAGCGGAATTGACCGGAGAAGGCATCAGTTCATGCACTGCACTGGCCTGCACCACGATTAGTATAAGGTAAGAATGAATGACTTTTGTTCTATTCGTTATTTCCACGGTTGCATTTGAATAACAGTAAAAAAAAAAAAAAAACTTGTTAATGTAAAGTTTCGGATAAAATGTGGGAGCCCGAAATTGTGTCTACTTTCATCTTACAATCTGGCAACAAATAAATTGCACTGCAAACAAAGTCTATCAACAAAGAAAACATTTTCGTTTCATACTTTTCCGTTATATTCCCTTACAAAGCTAGCTTTAACGCTTCGAGGGTTCCTTTGTTCTTGCCGTCGCCTCGGCGCTTGACCCAGACTTTCGCTCTGTAGTTGCTTTTTAGCATAGTACTACAAAAAATTGTAAATCTGTGATATATGATTGATAAACGTAAAGGTAACTGTATAAATGTGTTCAATGACTTTGTTACTTTTAATGATTGGAGAGCACCCGCTTCGATTCGCACTCAATTCAAACTTTACGCTGCACGCTCACCTAACTTTACGCTGCACGCTCACCTAACTTGCGTTTGCACCTTTTGTCCACACGTAAACTGCGTTTAGCATTTACGTGTGGACGAGGAAGACGGAGAAAACGCAGCGTCAAAGGTGTGCGCCTATTTTGACGCCACACTGTGCGCCAAGTTTTTGTCTCGGTGCCATGAATTCCTACAATGGCAGACTTAGACAAAATACTGTTAATTTTATTATCTTCAGTGTTTAAATGCTTACATATACGGGTTTGCTTGTAATTGTTGCCTATATACATTTTAAGCTATTATTTATTATTTAGTTCAATCAATAGATCAAGTTTTGTAGTGACTATGAAATATATTGTAATTATCTGTTTCCTGTTTATCCTAGACAGGGCAAAAAAGGACTCCAAATTAAAAAAAAAAGATAAAAATGAAAGACTGGTGCATTGTGCAGTTTAGCACTGGTGGTACAGAAATAGTCCCTAGATCATGGATAAATGGGGAGAAATTGTCATGGCCTCCATACCCTCCGTGAGACACATTCAGGATCCACGACGCAGTAAAGAGGAGAGTTCATCCTGGTGCAACATGGCTCACCTATGCACCAGTCCGACTTCTAATAAGCCATGGTGGGTATCATCTGGATTGGTGTTGTATAAATGTAACAATAACAAGTTTTTCGTGTCCTAATTTATGTCTGGCCATACATTGTGTTTGTACTTCCAGACACATTTCACGAAGCAGAACGCAGTCTTCAGAAATATCTAAGTGAACACTGTGATACGTCTGACCTTCAGTCCGAAGCTGAAACTCAGACCAGTCATAAAAGAAAGCACAAGTAAAACTTTTTTTATTTCACAAACATATCTTTGATTGCTAAGAATTTATGATCTTGTCTTTTATACATATCTGTGGTGCTTGCATACTGCAATATCACCACATAATATAGTCCAAAAAGTGGAAGCTTGTAAACTTTTTATAAATGCAAAGCCGTGTACACTTGTGCACTTCAAAAATTCCTTGTATACTGTACCTTCTTGCACATCTCCGTTTCCTGTGTGTGTTGTTATAAATCAAACTGTAACTTTAGGAAAAAATATTCCAAAAGCACATTTGTAATTACTTATGACCGTTTTCAACTTTTTTTCTTTAGACCAAATCCCCTGTACACATATAGTGACTCAGAGGATGAGCAGCCCACAAAAAAAATGGTTTCCCCAGGCCCCTCGAGTGAAAATACCAGGTAATAAAATACTGTCTAGTGTCTTTGTACATATCTGTGTGTGACACAAGGAAACGTTTGACAAGTTGTCTGTATTCTTAAATACTTTAAAAAAAAAAAGCATCTTTTTCTGTCAGACCTGACGAGAGCTGTTAACGAACTCCGTGAGGAGGTCAGAGCCATCCGCAATACCGGCTGCAATGAATCGGTAGATGCTGGGGTACTGCCTCTGGATTTGCCCTTGCACAACATTGAGGAGCTAAACAATGCAGAGGCAGCTCTTCAATCACAAGAGGCAAATAAGGCAATGGTAAGTATATAAAGGTTATGTACACTTTGTAACTATAAAGTGTAATAGCTGTCAGATGTGATTTAAATACATAACAACGGCCTGTTGGTTAAACACACAAGCACTTGCATACACATTTAAGACATGAGACACGCTAATTCCATCTCTTAAAATGTGTCTATAGGTGAGACGCTTTGCCTTGATTGGAGCCTGACGCAGCAGTTAGGGGCAAACTCTATGTCCGAGTTTGTCTTTGCACAAGCAGTGCAGAAATGGCTCCGATACGCCCCAGATCGTTTGGGTGGTGCAGGACGCACATCATGCAAAAAATTACAAACTTCTGTGAATCATATAAACGTAAATCGGAAACTGTCTTTTAATAAAGTATTTAGCAAACGAAACATGCCTATTGACCTTTTTTTGTTTATTTTTTTCTCTGTTACATCACATGCAATGCTTTCTTATTTTAGGATATTAATATTGACATGATACATTGTGAGACATTTGGGTTTTTTTTTTTATAAAGGGTGTCCAATTTAAGGAATAAGTACAATTATGTGTTTAGGTGGTTGAAGTATTGATGGAAACATGCAGTAGTTTAGTATTGGTTAAAATACCTATAAAGAAAGGTAGATTTCCAGTCATGATTTAACTGTTTTAATAAAAAGCAACTGTGCGAAAGAGGCGGAAAATCAACACCATAGCTCAACAGTGTTTCAATATCAGAATCTGACATTGTTTCAATGTCAGCAGTATTAGAAAATATAACGTTGAATCAACGTCAGGTTTCAACATTGATTCAACATCAAAACCTGACGTTGTTTCAACATTAAAAAAGGGTGCAAGAGTGACGTTAGGTCAACGTCACACTTCAACGTTGGTTCAATGACACAGCCTGATATTGACTCAACATTGTTTCAATGTTTCCTTGCTATCTGGGTATTTTGTGCAACTTTTTTGTATTTACAGTTTTGAGGGAAAAGCCTCTTAAATTTCTCTAACTAGAAATATATGTTAAAAAAAACAAAAACGATTTTCAATTTTTTTGTAGTTTATTGCACTTTTTTGCAATTTATGTAATTACTATGCACTTAATACATACATATTATTAAAATTTAGGCTGTAATGGTTGTATTGATGTATAGCAACTTGAAATGCTCCCAAAAATGGCTCTACAGCATGTAAAAATATAATACAAGCTCTGGTGGACTTGGTTCTATGGTAGGTCTTAAAGGGTTAAATCAATATCTTTATCTGGGCTGCAGAAGTGATAGGGTAACAGGGGCAGGGTACAGACTGGACAGGTCGCTATCATACAGAGACAAACAACCATTTGCACTTCAACACCTTTGGGTAATTTAGAATAACCAGCCCTTACAACTGCATGACTTTTAACTGTGAAGGAAACCAGAGTACACAGAGAGAACCCACTGCAAACTTCGCCTCATTGCAGATTCGAACCCAGGACCTTCTTGCTCTGAGGTAACAGCACGAACCACCATGGCATTAATCTGTCAATACAGACTTAACAAAAGTAGGAAAGCTATGCTTGATGATGCTTTATGTTGTTGTCCTTGACAAGTTAAACCATACGAAATAGTAACAGCATACACGTGGTGTGGTTGTCTGCCTCTTGTAACCCCACTGATTTTCCTGTGGTTTGACATCTAATGTGATCTTGTGGATTTCGTGAGCTGACTCAAAAAAGTGAAACTGGGTGGTTGTTACATGCACAAGATCCAAACTTGTAATTTGAACTAAATAATTCCATGTTTCTATGGTGAACGTAATTGAATTATGTAGCATCTACATGAAATTCAGCAACGTAATTTGTTCTTGTTGAGATGACATCATACAATCTAGTAAGAGTGGCTGGATCCAGGCAACTAACCACTCTTACTCATCTCATCTGCATGTAACAACCACCCAATTTCATTTTTTTGAGTGTGCAAGTCTGCAAATTTCTTTATTAAATCATAAGATTCTTAAATTCATCAAGTCTCTCTCTGCCTGGGTCCTCGTCACAAAACATGACATCACTGTTTTGTACATTTTAACACAATTTAATCCCACATTTGTGAAAGAAAAGCAAAACACTTTTTTGAGAAGTCTGTAACAAAACCATCAAATCTGATAAAGGTTATTTAAATGATGCTCATAGTGAGTAAGAAGTAAACTGAGTGCATGTTTTGGACAGAGATTCACTTTTAATGTGTATGTATAATATAATACAGATACATAAAAAACACTCCCAAAACAGAATAAATTATTACAAAATATTAATAAAAACCTATTAAAATGGAGGCAACTTTGCCTGTGGTAGAATGTATATAATGTATGAAAAAATCTTTACTGCAGATACTAATTTAACTAATTTAATAATACTAATTTTGTGTTGTAAGATTTATGAGTTTCATGATTTCATAGTGGTACTTGGGAGAGCTTGACATTTTTCTCAGGTGGTACACACTGTAAAAAGTTTGAGAAACACTGATAAGTGTTTCTCTGCTGCATAAGTCAGTATGCAGCAGTCAAACAGACACCTGGACGGTCCAAAAGTTGGCCTACCTGTTACTGGCTGAGGTTTTAGTGGAGTTGTGGCTGAACCACATAAAAATATATCATTAATTTTAATCTCCCCAATCAATGATCATGTTATGTTGGAATGTTGTTAAAGAGGGTCAAAAATGTTTCAACCCAGTTTGTTTTGCAGATTCTGTATAGCAGCTTTAATATAGGGAGGACACAACTTCCTGATTGTATGAATAAAATCAGGATTTTTCTCTTTGTCAGTTTAATAGTTTCTGTTGTGCTTGTCACTGTTCCCTGTCTGTTTTCTTACCTGGTTCTTCCTGACCTTGTACTTTCTCCTCATGTTCCCTCTTTCCTCTCTCCCTCTTTGGACTGACAATCATACACAAATAGATTGGATTCAATTAGATGAAAAAATTACATTAATATGAAAAAAAAAATTATTAAGATCACTAACAAAAAGTCCTCTCTCAGTCTACTTTCAACCAAAAGGCAAATAACCAAACCACATGAACATCTAATAAAAGATATAAAATATTGAAACACTGATCCAACATTATCCTTTATTGACGGATCATTTGTTCTTACACTTTTACCTGAATGTGGCTCCTGTTTTTGAAAAAACGTCCTTATATCCATTATGAACCTGTCTGTCTCTCTCTACACAAAAACACACACACAACAGCAGTTATAAGGTTAATGGGCATTCAGTCAGTTAGCTAGTTAGTATCCATTTCAAACAGGACAGTGGCAACAACAGCAGGCTGTGGACAATTTTAAGTTTTAGATTTTAAATAGGCTGTATACATTTCAATGGGAGCAACAGGACAGTCAGATGTCGCTGAATTTACTACAGAGCAGGACGGATTGTAGGGTAGCAAACATTGTTGGAAAACACGTTTTCAACACTGCAGGTTACCTGGTGTAAGGTTTTTCAGCTAAAAAGAAACATGACTCCTATCTAACTACATAAAGAGTAACTGAAGGTTAAATGCTGCTAATACGTCCTGTTTTAATCCAGGCACTCCACCTCCGCTCCGCTGCGTCTCAGCTACCATCGCTCTGGCAGCAACGACCCTAGAGCCAGAGTGGGGGAGAGCTGGAACAAACCATTTTGGGAGGGGGGAGGGGTTATCTATACTTTTGTTGTTAAAATGTTCCGTCTCAACCAAGTACTCTATGCTTTTTATATTTTTAGTAGTGTGTCACACAAACAGCAAATATTGATAAAAAAAAAAAAAGTAAGAAATCTTTGGGGGTGCTTTGATTCATTTTTGGGGGTGCTGAAGCACCCCCAAAAATGGGCTAAAATCGCCCCTGCTTGCATGCAAGGGCAGCCACAGAGCACTCACACTTGGAGTGAGGGCTCCGGGACTCGCACTCTGCCACTGCCCTGGTCTTTATTTATACACAAGAAGAGTAATACAACAGTGAATATGTTTGTTCAGTGGAATGTTGATGCGTGAGCATGTGCGGATATGGGTGTGTGTGTGTGCCAGGAGAGGCTCCTCTACCTGGTACAAAGTGAAACTGCTCATTAAGCTCTTATCTAGCAGGTACTGCTCCTTCCCTGCATGATAACGGGTCACAGTGAATCAAAAACAGTCTGAGTTATAAAGAGGTCATCATGCAGTATTCTATCATATGCAAACTTATATTATTAAAAGATTATACTGACTACAATTTTCTATTGACAACAAGGAAATTCTTTGTATATTTCATAAATCAGAGAAAGAGGTAAGAGGGCAGAAATGTTACGGTAGCAGGCTCGGGTGTGTACAGCATAGAAAGAGGAGGAGGATGCCCCCGTTTATTACCCGTCTAATTACGTGGGAATAAACTTCAGCTCATCTTTATTTTGTCTTAATAAGTAAATTCTCTCATTTTTTTCCTTCCCCTGAAGTGTAAATTTTTCTCCATCTGCCGCACACACGATATAACCAAAATGACATTAACTGTATGATTAGCTGTAGTTTTGATGCTGACAGAAAGGTGTGTGTGAAGAATATTAACGGCAGTGAGAACATTAAGAGAACAGTTTGATGTTAGTGACATCATCAACATGGATCATCTGCAGTTTTATTAACAGCACTCGCGTGCTCGTTTTATTTAATTATCTATCTATAACAGCGTGTCAACAGACTCCTGTCTCGTGTTATCGTAAATACATAAATGAATAAATAAACAATAATTTTAAGGGCGGAGTATTCATATTCAAGTACTGAATAGTACTGACCGGGTTTATTTCCTGTGCCTGATCGTCTTCTGTTATTCTGAGCCCAGTTCTTAACGTTCTTTAGTGTTTCACAGTCTGTTGCTGAGTGACGTGAAACTTGTTCGTTACTTTCAAAACTTTTCCCCCGGCGGAGTTCGTGAGGCACGCAGTGAAGTTTAGGGTGTGTCGGGAGGATACAGATCCTTGAATCCGGGGAAAACCACAACTTAGCACCGGAGTGACATCATCGGTGTCGGAATGTGAAAGTTCTTTCTTTTCTCAACATAGAGAGAACAGGAGGAGAGAGTGATGGAGCTTGTTGGGTTTAAATTCCCACTCTGTACATTCCAAGGAAACCACTCGACACAAAGAACAGACGGACACTCCAGCTGAGTTTTACTTGCAGCAAGGGGAGAAAGAAGCAAAGGTGTTTACAATCCTCCGTTCCTAGCACATCTCCGACTTCTTCTCCCCGCTCTGCTCTTTTTATTATGTGGTGGCAGATTTCTTTTCTCATGTATTAATCACATATTTAATCATATCACATTAGTTATAGTAATATCACTTTCTCACTTTACTATAGTAAGAGCACTCCTGTCACTAGTTTACATGCATGTGGAAAGTTACCACAGAGAGGCCATTGTAATGGGAGAAGTTAAACAGATAGTGAGACTCCTTCTGCTTAATAGGGATGTAAATCCTCAGAAAACAAGGTCATAAATCTCTCTGTGAGGGAGGAAGTATAGCCCCCCTGAGAGGGGCCAACATGTGAGTTTGTGGAATGTTCTTTGTCTGTGTGTCTGTATATAAGATGTAAGGGCGGTGGCCACAATTCAGAGATGGTCCTGGTGTTTCACTGGGATGCTCTCTCCACATTGCAATGTGTTTATTAAACCCACTTAAATCAAGCTCACTTAGTGTGTTGCAGGTTATTGTTAAAATTTCCATAACAATTATCTTAAAAGAAACACAAGCACATATTGTCTGCTTCCCTGACCTTGCCTGATAGTGTGTGTGTGTGTGTGTGTGTGTGTGTGTGTGTGTGTGTGTGTCCGCCCTAACATTCCCTCACTCTACAGTTCCAATAGTGAAAATTCCGGAACCTTCCCCCCTCTGTATGAAAGGGCCTCTCTTTACAGAAAGCAGCTGGGAGGTTGGAGGGAGTGGTCTTTGTTTTACAGAGCAGAGTGACGTCATCTCCCTCCATCACAGGGAGGACAGGACTCTGCAGGATCACTGATCCACCTCAACACAGAGACAAACTACAGCATTTCATCCATTTACACACAGCTTCATCAACACTAACTCCACACACTCAGCTTACCAGTGATTATAGTAATAGTAATAGGTCATAGTAATGTGTCATCTCAAACCCCATTGCTGTCATGTTTTCTGACCAGTTCATAGTGGAGCTGTTGTAACAGCTGGACACACATTCTGTCATGTTATCTTCACCTAGTATAGCTACATTGGGTAGCTGTGCTGTGCTGGATCATTGGTGTCTCTCTCCCCTCCCTCCAGGACATTTACAGCACCCGTCTCACTAAAAAAGCCCTTTGCATAGCGGCTGATCCCACGCACCCAATGCAAAGCTTCTTCAAGCTGCTGCCGTCGGGGAGGAGACTGCGGAGTCTCCAGGCCAGGACCAGCAGGCTGAAGGACAGCTTCATCCATCAGGCTGTCAGGAAGCTTAACTCCCTCCCGATTCTGCCCCCTCTCCCCTCTCTCCTCCACGGTCTCACTGAACTCTGTCACACACACACAAACACACACACTCTCTGACTCACTCACTGGCCTGCACCAGTTACCAGTCACTTTGTGGAGCATTGGACTGCCATTACCTCACAAGACTTTGTTGTTACACTTTCTCTTACCGTACACTACTAAATCTCCATTTGCACTATTTGCCTATTTGCACTACTCTGCCTGGTTTACACTCAATGTCACTTACCCATTATATTGTATATTGTATAGCTTTCTTGTTATATGTAAAATTTTATTTATTTAAATTTTTACTTTTTAATTATTTTACTTGCATTTTTAATCACTTTTATATTTAAATATATTTAAATGTTCATTTGCTATTTATCTAGGGATTGAGAGTAACGCAATTTCTATTCTCTGTATGTCCTGTACATGTGGCAGAATCGACAAATAAAGTTGACTTTGACTTTGACTTTGACTTTGATACATATTATGCACTCTTTAACTGTAATACTTTTCACTGTACAGTTCCAGCTGGATGGAGACTCTCCATGACCACTGGTGTCAGTTTTGAATACACACATTTGGGTAAATTTTGGTAACAGTAGTGTTTTTAATGATTTGGGGAAATAAACTGCACATGGCACACTTGTGTCTGTGGTTTGGGATGCCTTATTACTCCTATAACCTACAGTTGTTTGCAAGTGTTAAGTTTGTATTCACTCACTGATTTTGGTTTCTAGGTGACTGGGGTGTGGATGTTGGCTCCAGGCAGAGCCAAGAGTTAGACCCACTTAACATGACATTAATATTAATTTCATTCTCTAACACAGGGTTTGCAGGGCTGGAGCGAATTTACTCAGGAGGAGAAGCCCTGATGTTGTCTGAGAAATGATCTAACTAATCTTTTCCTTTTTGTTATTCTCCTAGTTCTGATGAGTTGACTCATGGGAGAGAACATGTGTCAAAAGGAGGGATTCCAGAATAAACATGAAACAATGTTTTTCAAACGTTGTTTCAAAAACAATGTTTTTCATTAGTTTTTTATGATGTTTTTGTCTGTGGCTTTTTACTGTGATTTGTTGGATTAACAGTTCATGTACAGGTATTAATCTTATACAGGTGGTACACCCATGTTCAAATGAGGTTTTGATAACCTATAAGCAGTGATGGGAATAACGGCATTACTAACGGCGTTACTTTTTTCAGTAACGAGTAATCTAACTAATTACTATTTCTATCGTTACAACGCCATTACAGTTACTAACAAGAAAACGCGGTCCGTTACTATTTTTAAACAAACAGACAGTTGAAGCTGTGTTCAGCTTACCGCATCTTATATCAGTTGCACGGAAGTAGCTGTAAGTAATCTGGACGCTACAGCTTTAAGCAGCTGCGCGCTCCCGCGGGCGGTAATCACGATCGCTGTCTGGAGCACAACACCTGGAGCTAAGGGAGCAAAACAATCGCATGAGTGCTGCTGTTTGACTGAAGAAGGATAAAGTAGTCGCCGTTTTTTCCTGGGTTAGGGTTACTGCTGTCTCCAGGTAGAAAAAGGAGTGATACACCTGCTGCTGTCAGACCTGCAGGTATCAGGCTGTGATGTTCTCCTTTATAGTGGACAGATCTTTTTTTTTTCGGAGTGGCACAAATAATTTGTGTGGTATCTTATTGTGCCACCCAAGAGGGATCAGTGAATGAATGCAGATGACACCTGATTAAACAGTCAGGCAGTTTTGCCTGAAGTAGTTCTGTGTGTTTTTGAGTTAAGGTGGTCGTTGGTGTGAAGTTAATAATCATTTTATTAATGATATGCAATCACATGACTCTCCGAACATCACAAACTCTGTTAGAGTCCTGAACATGAGTAAAAGTGATTGGAGTAATTATAGCATGCAAGCTCTACAGCAACTTGTGCGCATTTTGTACGGTAGCTAGACTGATTTTCTAGCATGTCAGTTCCTGATGCGTAGGTGCATTAGGTCCTCATTGTCTGAGTAAACATAGTAACACAGTTGTGAGTTCTTTTGACATGTGTACTCAACTTTGACACATTGTTTAACACCCTAAAGGTAAGATTTTGAGTTCATCACATTTCATTGAGGGATTTTGATAGGTCTCAAACATGCTGGAAGCACCTAAAGAAGGACGTTGTTCTTCCAGAGGTAAATGTGGTTGTTTTGGTTTCCCACTGATGTGGGGTCAGTAAAGATCTTTTACACCTTTTAAATGGGCTGATGGCCCTACAACAGTGCAGAGTACAGTACACTGCATAGATAGAGAGGAAAGATCTATCACTCTGTTGTAAATTTAGCTCAGAAGTGTTTTACATATGTTGGCTGTGTGGAAATTCGTAGCTACTTCTGGATTTTACTCTAGAACTCGAGAAGCACTAACATTAGTGTTAGTTTATGTTTGTGGTATTCACTTACCTATAGGTACAAATATAGTCACTGTCCTTTATGGGAAACATCTGGACAGGCCAAAGAAAATGGCACAAAGGAGTGTGTGTGATGTTTGGTGAGGCATGTGTGCCTCAATCCCTAATAACACAGGGGATGAGGGGTTTGTTTTTTTTTGTTTTTACAGGAACAGTTAATACATTGGGAAACATGGGTTGATGGATGTAATGATAAAGTGGGAAAATATATCACACACTGAAAAACTTCCTTATGTAAATAACAGGTTCTTGTGAAAGAGCACCTTTATGTAACTAAGGTTGAAGTTTTCTTTGCAAATGAACAACCAAGGCTTTTTCATTTTTGTATATGGTCTCATATTGTGTTTTCTTTTATGATATAACTGCCATCCTTCAAACAAAGGGTGGAGACCCAAATGGAGAGAAGATGACCATTGAATATGAATTTGTTGGTTCCTTCTGACTATAGGGAGGATGCACATTGTGAATTCCTTTAGTACACAAATCTCCATATGTTTTTATGTGATTCTTAATTAATTATTTTAAATTCTTAATTGTGGTATCACAAAGGGTGGAATGTGGTGGCAGATTTATTTTCTCATGTATTAATCACATATATAATCATACCACATTAGTTACAGTAATATCACTTCCTCACTTTACTATAGTATGAGCACTACTGTCACTAGTTTGGAATGTTAACACGGTGAGGCCATTGTAATGGAGGGTGTCCCAAATTCTTTTATTTGAGGATGAGAACAAAGAAACACTGGTCTTGTACAATGATTTTATTGAACACACGCGTGGGGAGATGTACGTGGGGCGCGTGGGGCGGCCAAGGAGAAAACAAGGTTATAATTCTCTCTGTTTGTTTTTTTGGTCCTTGGTCTTCGCTCGCTCTGCTGTAGAGTATCACTTCCTGTTTCTGCTCAAACAAAGTGGTGTTTCTGAGTAGCTTATCTGCTTAGAAATTTAATTAAAAACTTTTAAATACATTCTTTTTTCATAGTATAATCTTCACGTGCTTCATCTGAAGCACCCTTTCTGTGTGATCACTACCTAATTCATAGCCAAAGTATTCACTCACTGTCTCTGTACACTGTTTCGCTAGCTTAGCTTAGCTCGTAGCCGACTCGTTAGCACCATGGCTACTTCACCTGTCCCTCCTGCACTTTCTTGCTCATTGTGTCAGATGTTTAGTTACTCCTCAGCCTCCTTTAGCAGTAATGATACCTGTAACAAATGTAGCATATTTGCAGCTCTGGAGGCCAGGATTACTGAATTGGAGACTCGGCTTCGCACCCTTCATTCACCTGTAGCTAGCCAGGCCCCTGTAGCTGGTGCAGCCGAAGATAGCGTAGGCCCCACTAGCTGTTCCCCGGCAGACCCCAAGCAGCTGGGGAAAGAGGGCGGCTGGGTGACCGTGAGGAGGAAGCATAGTCCTAAACAGAAGTCCCAGGTACACCACCATCATGTGTCTAACCATTTTTCCCCACTTGGCGACACACCCACCGGGGGTCAAACCCTGGTAATTGGTGATTCTGTTCTCAGACATGTGAAGCTAGAACCGGCAACCATAGTCAGTTGTCTTCCAGGGGACAGAGCAGGCGACATTGAAGGAAATTTAAAACTGCTGGCTAAGGGTAAACGTAAATACAGTAAGATCATAATTCACGTCGGCAGTAATGACACCCGGTTACGCCAATCAGAGGTCACTAAAATCAATATTGAATCGGTGTGTAACTTTGCCAAAACAATGTCGGACTCTGTAGTTTTCTCTGGGCCCCTCCCCAATCAGACCAGGAGTGACATGTTTAGCCGCATGTTCTCCTTAAATTGCTGGCTGTCTGAGTGGTGTCCCAGAAACGATGTGGGCTTCATAGATAATTGGCAAACCTTCTGGAGGAAACCTGGTCTTGTTAGGAGAGACGGCATCAATCCCACTTTGGATGGAGCAGTTCTCATTTCTAGAAATATGGACAAATTTATTAAACCCCCCAAAATATGTCTATCCAGAGTTGAGACCAGGAAGCAGAGTTGCAGTCTTACACGCCTCTCTGCAGCTTCTCTCCTCCTGTTACCCCCCCCAAAAACCCATCTCCATTGAGACCGTGTCAGCTCCCAAACAGACAAAAAACAAACTAAAAAATCACAAAGAAAGAACAATACAGTATCCACATCTGAACCAAAGAGTAAAACAGTGAAATGTGGATTATTAAATATTAGGTCTCTCTCCTCCAAGTCTCTGTTAGTACATGACTTAATAATTGATCAACAAATCGATTTACTCTGCCTTACAGAAACCTGGTTGCAGCAGGATGATTATGTTAGTTTAAATGAATCAACACCCCCGAGTCATTCTAACTAGCAGAAACCTCGAAGCACAGGCCGAGGGGGCCGTGTGGCAGCAATTTTCCACACCAGCCTATTAATTAACGAAAGACCAAGACAGACTTTTAATTCATTTGAAAGCCTGATGCTTAGCCTTGTCCACCCCAGCTGTAAAACTCAGAAACCAGTCTTACTTGTTATCATATATCGCCCACCTGGGCCTTACACAGAGTTTCTCTCTGATTTCTCAGACTTTTTATCTGATTTAGTGCTCAGCTCACTAAAAATGACAGCCTCAACATGGCATTTAACCTGTTATTAGACTCAATTGGCTTCTCTCAAAATGTAAAAGAACCCACCCACCACTTTAATCACACTCTAGATCTTGTTTTAATATATGACACAGAAACTGAACATTTAACAGTGTTTCCTGAAAACCCTCTCCTGTCTAGGGATGGGTATTGTTTAGGTTTTATCCAATACCAGTACCAAACCGGTACTTTTGAAACGGTGCCGGTACTTAAACAGTGCTCAAACTGGTGATTAAAGAATGGAGAACACACACTTTGTCCAAAAACCTCTCATGTTCAGCTGTTTTTTTGTAAAAAGATAACAATGTTAGCCTTTTCTGCAGCTATAGGGCATATATGGTATCACTCTTGGCTGGAAGCAGTGCTTAAACAATGGAAAAAACACAAACTTTGTCCAAAAACCTCTCATGTTTAACTGTTTTCCACTTTTTCTTTGGTCGTTTTAGCTTTTTTGGCCAGGGTGAAGGGAGTATCTGCCATCAAACAAGAAGACAGCCGCATGTAGCTATGATGATGTTTGCTAGTTCACCTTACATGCATTAATGTAATAACGTGGTTAGCCTACTCAACGTAAATTACACACGAACAACATTAAGCTACTCACGCAGAGGAGAACGGCTGCTGCTGACATCATCATCCGTCATCATTTCTGCTACACTGGCAGGGCTAGGGGCCAGGACTCTCCTCTTCGGGTTTTTGGGGGATGTCGCTAACCGGATACCGGTACCCATCCCTACTCCTGTCTGATCATTTCCTGATAACATTTACAATAGTTGATTACACAGCAGTGGAGAGTAGACTTTATCACAGTAGATGTCTTTCTGAAAGTGCTGTAACTAAGTTTAAGAATATAATCCACCCACTGTTATCATCTTCAATGCGCTGTACCAACATAGAGCAGAGCAGCTATCTGAACGCTACTCCAACAGAGGTCGATTATCTTGTTAATAATTTCACCTCCTCACTACGTACGACTCTGGATACTGTAGCTCCTGTGAAAACTAAGGTCTCAAATCAGAAGTACCTGACTCCGTGGTATAATTCTCAAACACGTAGCCTAAAGTAGATAACTTGAAAGCTGGAGAGGAAATGGCGTGTCACCAATTTAGAGGATCATCATTTAGCTTGGAGAAATAGTTTGCTGCTTTATAAGAAAGCCCTCTGCAAAGCCAGAACATCTTACTATTCGTCACTGATTGAAGAAAATAGGAACAACCCCAGGTTTCTCTTCAGCACTGTAGCCAGGCTGACAAAAAGTCAGAGCTCTACTGAGCCAACAATCCCTTTAACGTTAACTAGTAATGACTTCATGAACTTCTTCACAAATAAAATTTCAATCATTATCAAAAAATTGCCAATAATCATCCAACAGATTTAATATTATCTATAGCTACTTTTAGTACCATTGATATTCATTTAGACTCTTTGTCTCCAATTGATCTTTCTGAGTTGACTTCAATAATTACTTCCTCCAAACCATCAACGTGTCTTGTCCTGCCATTAATTAATTCTTCAATCTTAAATATGATCAACCTATCTCTAATAATCGGCTATGTACCACAGGCCTTCAAGCTGGCTGTAGTTAAACCTTTACTCAAAAAGCATCTCTAGACCCAGCAGTCTTAGCTAATTATAGGCCAATCTCCAACCTTCCTTTCATATCAAACATCCTTGAAAGAGTAGTTGTCAAACAGCTAACAGATCATCTGCAGAGGAATGGCTTATTTGAAGAGTTTCAGTCAGGTTTCAGAGCTCATCACAGGACAGAAACAGCTTTAGTGAAGGTTACAAATGATCTTCTTATGGCCTCTGACAGTGGACTCATCTCTTTGCTTGTCCTGCTAGACCTCAGTGCAGCGTTCGATACTGTTGACCATAATATCCTATTAGAGTGATTAGAACATGCTGTAGGTATTACAGGTACTGTGCTGCAGTGGTTTGTATCATATCCATTTAATAGACTCCAATTTGTACATGTAAATGGAGAGTCCTCTTCACACACTAAGGTCAACTATGGAGTTCCACAGGGTTCAGTGCTAGGACCAATTCTGTTTACATTATACATGCTTCCCTTAGGCAGCATCATTAGAAGACATAGCATACATTTACACTGCTATGCTGATGACACCCAGCTCTATCTGTCCATGAAGCCAGATAACACACAACAATTAGTTAAACTGCAGGAATGTCTTAAAGACATAAAGACCTGGATGGCCGCTAACTTTCTGCTTCTTAATTCAGATAAAACTGAGGTTATTGTACTCGGCCCTGAAAATCTTAGAAATATGGTATCTAACCAGATTCTTACTCTGGATGGCATTACCTTGGCCTCCAGTAATGCTGTGAGGAACCTTGGAGTCATTTTTGACCAGGACATGTCCTTCAGCGCACATATTAAACAAATATGTAATACTGCGTTCTTCCATTTGCGCAACATCTCTAAATTAGAAATATCCTGTCTCAGAGTGACACTGAAAAACTAGTTCATGCATTTATTACTTCCAGGCTGGACTACTGTAATTCATTATTGTCAGGATGTCCTAAAAACTCCCTGAAAAGTCTTCAGCTAATCCAAAATGCTGCAGCAAGAGTCCTGACAGGGTCTAGAAAGAGAGAGCAGATTTCTCCTGTTTTGGCTTCCCTTCATGGGCTTCCTGTTAAATCCAGAATTAAATTCAAAATCCTGCTCCTCACATACAAGGTCTTAAATAATCAGGCCCCATCTTATCTTAATGACCTTGTAGTACCATATCACCCTATTAGAGTACTTCGCTCTCGCACTGCAAGCCTACTTGCTGTTCCTAGAGTATTTAAAAGTAGAATGGGAGGGAGAGCCTTCAGTTTTCAGGCCCTTCTTCTGTGGAACCAGCTTCCAGTTTGGATTCAGGAGACAGACACTATCTCTACTTTTAAGATTAGGCTTCAAACTTTCCTTTTTGCTAAAGCATATAGTTAGGGCTGGACCAGGTGACCCTGAATCCTCCCTTAGTTATGCTGCAATAAATGTAGGCTGCCGGGGATTCCCTTGATGCATTGAGTTTTTCCTTTCCAGTCACCTTTCTCACTCAGTATGTGTTAATAGACCTCTCTGCATTGAATCATATCTGTGATTAATCTCCGTCTCTCTTCCACAGCATGTCTTTATCCTGTCTTCCTTCTCTCACCCCAACCGGTAGCAGCAGATGGCCCCGCCCCTCCCTGAGCCTGTTTCTGCCGGAGGTTTCTTCCTGTTAAAAGGGAGTTTTTCCTTCCCACTGTCGCCAAAGTGCTTGCTCATAGGGGGTCATATGATTGTTGGGTTTTTCTCTGTATCTACTGTACAATATAAAGCACCTTGAGACAACCTTTGTTGTGATTTGGTGTTATATAAATAAAACTGAATTGGATTTAATTGAATTAAGAGTTTTCGGAATGTTTTTTGTCTGTGCGTCTGTAAATAAGATGCAAAGGCGATGGCCACAATTCAGAGATGGTCCTGGTGTTTCACTGGGATGTTCTCTCCAGATTGCAATGTGTTTGAAATCCACTTCAAATCAAGCTCACTTAGTGTGTTGCAGGTTATTGTTAAATTTTCCACAACAATTATCTTGGTTAAAGAAACACAAGCACATATTGTCTGCTTCCCTGACCTTGCCTGATAGTGTGTGTGTGTGTGTGTGGGGGGGGGGGGGGGGGGGGTCTGTGAGTGGGGTAAAGCCTTGAGCATGTGAGTCTATATCTAACTGTTTTCTTCCCTCCTGTTTTTGATTTATTTTCTCATAGTCCCAATAGTGAATGTTCCAGAACCTTCCCCCTTGCATATGAAGGGGCTGTTATTAAGCCATCCACTCGGGTAATTTGCAGTCTTCACTTTCGCAATGCTCTTTCTCCTGCAGGAATGCTTCCTTCTCTTCCATGTGCCCTGTAATAGCTTACAGTGGAGATAAGGCGGACAAGTAGTGCCCTAGCACAAGGTATAAGGCATCAACCACACACTGAACAGTTTCCTCGCATGGGGTCATAGTAAGGTGTCATCTCAAACTCCATTGCTGTCATGTTTTCTGACCAGTTCATAGTGCAAATGTTGTAACAGCTGGACACACATTCTGTCATGTTATCTTCACCTAGTATAGCTACATTGGGTAGCTGTGCTGACATACATATTATGCACTCTCTAACTGTAATACTTCTCACTGTATAGTTTGCATACTTGGAAGTATGCAAACTATACAATGAGAAGTATTACAGTTAAAGACTCACCCATTCTGCTCTAAGGGGATTAGAAACTTCTCTTTCCTGCTTCCCATCTAAATGGCTGTCGTCACGTGGACCCCACCCTGACCCTATAGGGATTTGGAGTTGACGTCATGCCGCAGTGCATTGTGGGATCGCGGCGCTATGTCAGAAGGCAACAAATCAAAACAAACACACTGTGTTGGAAGCAGGACTGTCAGAACCATGCTTAAAATCAGCGCAAAAGACAAAGGGCTGTATCACGACTGATTGTGCCCAGACGCCAAGAGACAGTACTTGGAAAAAATAGTGTGCATCGGTAATGTGGACCCGTATGAAAAAAGGCAGTGGAGTGAAAACCCAGACAGCCTACCGCCTTTGTCCTATCCCAATATCTTCACGTTCCTTGTCTGTGGATTCAGCGCATACACGGCGAATCATTTTCGTAATTATAAATCCCTGGAGGCGCACATCTAATTCACAAACGGTTGAGTACAAGATTTTGCCGTTTTTAAGCCTCCACGTTGTGAGTACGTTGACCATATGACCAAGATACAGCCAGAGGTTGCACATAACATTGACTTCTCCTCAGCACCTGCCCCAAAATTTGCTCTAGATGAATGATTCACGATTGATGCCAGCTGTGCGTTGCCATGTAAATAGTTTGCATTTCATGTGTATGTACTTGCTAAGTACATGTGAACAGATCGTGAATAAAAAAAAAAAATAAACATACTTTTTTTCTGTTTTATTGAATCCACTTTACAGAAAGTACAATTATTTACAATGAACTGTACATGCAACACAGCAGTTTTATGAATATTCAACAAGAGCAAGTTTCATTTGGCCCTGGTTTGACAACCACACTGGGGCACATATTCACCAAAACACAGCACACCTTAACAATCTTATCAAGCAGTGTTGTGTCTTCACCCTCACATGATATGAGTAATCGGATTGGCATTGTAGTGTGTAGCATTTTGAGCACAAACTACCTATTACTCGCTCAACATGAATTCTCAGGTGGGCAATTGCTCTCGTTTGGGGATGGCAGAGAACTCAATATCCGCTCGTCTGACCGATGCAATCCGAGCCTGACGTCTTCGTTTAGTATTATCAGATACACGAGATCCCTCCCGTTGCCTCCAGGAGGGGAAACGATGAAAAGACAGCCCATTTTCCAGCTTCTTGCCTTCCCTATTGTGTGATCTACCATTCCAACGGACAACACAGCAAGTACGAACCATAGCTGACGCTCCCGTGTGCTTTGCTTGGCCTACTGTCATGGAGGGAGGGACGTTGCCCCCCTCCCATGACATCACCCTCCAAAACCCTATAGTGAGTAATGTTACCAACGAGAGCAAGACCCAAAAATCACACGTCTCCCCGCCATTCTAAATGAGCCTGTGGATCAGTTGTTTTATTCACCAGTTTGAGACCGGAACGACACTAAAAGTCGCTCGCCGTTTGTAGCCGGACTTCCACCACTACCCTGTTTCGGCCGGGGAATTGTTTGACTACCTTACAATGGCTCAGGTGAACCCACGTCGGTCATTCAGCCATTTTCAAAGCTGTTGGGGTGGCCAGTAGAACCTAGAATGGTCCCTTCCACCGGGAGTTGGTCCAATGCTTCCTCTTAATCACTTTGATGAGCACCCGGCTCCCGACAGTCAGCTTTGGTACCTGTGAACACACAGCAGAACAAGGCAGCTTGTTTGCTTCAACCACTTCTTTTGTCCTTAATATTTTGCACATCTAGGGTTTGCAGTTTTTGCCTGTTGCTCATCCTGGCTCAACGCTAGAAGAGTAAACTGTCTACCATGAACTATTTCAAAAGGGGTCCACCTGCTGTAGTGGGTGTTATTCTCATGTAAAGTTTCAGAGCTTCTCTGAGAAGCAGCAAACAGCTAGATACACACTCATTTGCTCAAGACTGTGCCCCACTCATAGTGGAGACATAGTACCAGACACCTGCTGACGCGCTATTACACAATCTATATGCTGTCCTAGAAAACAAGTCAAAAAAACTCAAAACCTATTCACCCTGAAAGAGGTGGTACCAGGAGTAGGTGTGGTGGTGTGTTTGTCTAAAATAAAGCAAACACAATCATTAAGTTGTCGTCACATTGTGAATGTTGAAAGCTGCAGAAACACAGACAGGTGAGTGTGTCACCTGTGACAGTGATCCAGCTGGATGGAGACTCTCCATGACCGCTGATGTCACACTTGTAGAGGCCTTCATCAGACCTGGAAACATGCTGGATGGTCATGTGACCTGTAGGCTGCTTCCTGATGAGGGAGCCATCTTTATAGAAAGCAGCTGGGAGGTTGGAGGGAGTGGTCTTTGTTTTACAGAGCAGAGTGACGTCATCTCCCTCCATCACAGGGAGGACAGGACTCTGCAGGATCACTGATCCACCTCAACACAGAGACAAACTACAGCATTTCATCCATTTACACACAGCTTCATCAACACTAACTCCACACACTCAGCTTACCAGTGACTGTCAGGTTAACCATGTTACTGATGGGACCCTCTCTGGACTCACACCAGTAAACTCCACTGTCCTGTGTTAAGATGTAGCTCATGTTACAGGAACAATTACCTGAAGTAGCTTTTTTTCACCATTCAGCTTCACACTGAGTCCGCTGTGAGGATTAAAAAAGCGAACAAAGAAAACTTTTGGCCTGTTCTACTTTTGTGAACACTGATGTATGTAATTACTTTTCATTTCATTTCTGTTTTATTCCTGAGCTCCATTGTGAGACATGAACCCAATCAGGTCATATCAGTGAGCATTTATCAGGTTTAAACTGTGACAGAAGAAGGTTACTGACCTTGGTTTGTTGTGCAGCTCAGCAGTGAGATCAGAACTAAAGAGAAATGACACTCAGGTTAATTTGAAGTGAACATAAAGAACAACTCCACACAAACAGCTGACAAACACACAAACTCATCTCTCTCTGATTTATCTGCTCATTTTCTATTTGATTCCAGTGGGTGTGGGAGCTTGACAGGGAAACTGTGGTAGGCCAAGGGTACTGAAACAGAAGGAAAGGGTGGTCAGAGATGTCCAGTGAAAGGTTCAGTAATCAAACTGTGTTGCCTTATTTGCACGCAGATGGAGAGAAGCAAGAGAGGAGCGTGTGAGGCAGTGGTCCGGTTGAGTCCAGTGTGCTACGCTGGAGAGCAGAGAGGCAGGCAGGTGAGAGTGACAAGATCATCAGGGCTTTGTTACTGACAGCAGCAGTACAGTGGAGATCAGCATCCAATTAAGTGAGTACAGCGAGGTTTGAGAGGTGGTTTCCATGAACCTACTAGCAAACAGAAGATCAAGGTAAGTACAAACAGTATTATAGAGAAGGGAGATGTGAGGCCGCAAACTAACATGGGTTACCCAACAACTTGGCAAAGACTAGTCGTGAGCAGTGGTCTTTTATACTGCCAGTATGATTGCCATGAGGTGGCAATCGAGAAAGGAGAGATGAGTACTTCACCCAGAGGAGGAGAGCAGATGCTGTGGAAAATTACCATGATACACCCTATTTCTTTTACTCTCTGTTTTTCAGCTCCATCTTTTCACCACTTCATTCACCACACCAAATTCTGCTCTACAAGCTGCGTAGAAGTTAGCTATAAAGTGTTTCTAGCAGCTGGTGTCATACTTGCTAGGCAAACTGAGCAGCAAGTCTCAGGCTAGACCATCCCATTTAACAGCCTTTTTGTTTTATTATATGATATAATACTTGTTCTGAAGGCAGGACTGTGTTGCAGTTTTTAGCCTCACCACTAGAGAGTGCGGCCATTTTGTGAGTAATGTTGTACTGTTCATGGAGGCAGTGTTAATGCAGAGTTATGCTTGGGAGTATTTGTGGGTACTTTGAGGGTGTGTATCCTTAAGACTGGTGATTTACAGGATATTTCTTGTTTAAGAATGTTAGCCTCTCTGGTTTATCGCGCTCGACATCTTCTGTCTGTACATTTCACTCACGCTAAGTTATTGCTAAACTAATTTAAGTTTGGCTAGGCCAAGCTAAGTATTGTTTTGAGCTGGTGATTTTATAATGTGTATTTGCCTTCTTTTTCTCTATTTAGCATCATAAGCAAGTGGGGCTCAAAATTTGAGTGATAGAAAGATATTTGTTTTGTTATTACCAAACACGGTTAATTCTATAAGCCTAGTAATAAGGTCTACAGGATAAGTATGTGGCTTTAATATTTTATGTAGTGATTCTTGTTGTCTACATTGGATTGTAATAATAATCAAAGTGTTTTTATTGAGTTTTCAGAAAGCATATCATTCATACAGAAAAGCTTGAACTCAAGTCCTACCACACAGTGCAAGACAGAACTATACCCAGACAGAAGAAGAAAAAAAAAAGGGGGGGGGGGGGAGTTGCCAGTTATGGAGTGGACGGAAACTCATCTTCAAAATAGGAAATGAAAGGCTGCCAGACCTTAAAGAATTTCTTGGTGTTGCCCTGTATAGTAAATCTGAGATGTTCTAATTTGAGGTATGCCATCACCTCCTCCACCCAGCGTTTATGGGATGGCGGTGTTGCCTTTATCCAGTTAAATAGAATCAATCTCCTTGCCAGCAATGAGGCGAATGCTATTGCCTTCCTCTGAGAGGCTGTTAGTTGAGTTTCCCTCGGTGCCACACCAAAGATGGCTGTCAGAGGCATTGGTTCTATATCCTTATTAGAAATGAATGAGAATGTTCTAAAGATGTTAGCCCAAAAGTCTTTCAGCCTGGAACAAGACCAGAACATGTGGCATAAGTTGGCTGGCACCTGTTTACATCTGGGGCAGGTCGGATCGGCCCCCTGGTACATTCTTGCCAGTTTCTCCCTTGCCAAATGGAGTCTGTGCAACACCTTGAACTGTATCAATCCGTGTCTCACACATATAGAAGCAGAGTGTACTAGATCTAAAGCCCCCCCCCCAGTCAACCTCTGAAATGTCCAGCTCCAATTCTTCCTCCCATTTCCGTCTTACATTGTCCAGGGAGGGGGAAGCCACATTCTGAATACGTGCATATAGCGTGGAGATTGTCCCCTTAGCAGTCGGATCTGTGTCCATCAACTCGTCTATCCATCCGCTTTGTGGAAGCTCGAGGGAGGGGCTGAATGACTTTTTCACAAAGTCCCGAACCTGGAAATATCTAAAGTAATTAGTCTTGGAGGAGATTCCATAGTCCTTTTCCAGTTGAGCAGCAGACATAAAAGTACCATTTTTAAAAAGATCTTTGACACATTCCACCCCAGCTCTATGCCATTCCCTAAAGGCTGTTCCCCCGAGGGCTGGGGGAAACAAGTGATTTCCATAGATGGGAGCAGACAGGAGGGCGGTTCTGTTTTTAAAATGTGATCTGAATTGAGTCCAAATTTTCAGAGAATGAGATACCACCGGGTTGTTTGTGTAAAGATGTTTGCTCAAGGGTAGAGGAGCGCAGACCAGGGAGCGCAGGGACACTGGACTAGAAACATACCTTTCCATATGTACCCATATTGGGGTTTCATCCTCATCTAACTCTTTGACCCAAAATAACAACTTATGTATATTAGCAGCAAAATAATAGTGCATATAGTTCGGCAGAGCCAGGCCTCCCTCTTCTTTCTGTCTCTCAAGAAACTCCCGTCTTATTCTGGGGACAGTTTTTTTCCAAATAAAGGCAGACGTACATTTGTTCAATTCCTTAAAAAATGATTTAGGAATGAAAATCGGTATCGTCTGAAATAAATAGAGGAGCCGCGGCAGTATATTCATTTTAACAGAATTTACCTTCCCTGCTAATGATAAGGGGAGCGATGTCCACCTTTCCATATCTAATTTCGCTTTGTCCAGTGCAACTTTAAAGTTATAGTGGACTATAAGTATATAAGTAAATCTTTATACTTACTAGTTACATTAACACCTAAATATGTGAATCTATCCTTATGTATTGCAAAGGGATAGGCCCAGAAAGAAAGTTTCCTCGCCTGTTTATTAATGGGGAAAAGAACACTTTTGTCTAAATTAATTTTATAGCCCGACACCCTCCCAAAATCTTTGATAATACCAAGGCCCACCGGGATACTAGTGGCAGGGTTTGACAGAAAAAGGAGGAGATCGTCAGCATATAAGGACAGCCTATGGTTTTGTGTCCCCCTTTGTATCCCTACCAATCCAGCAGCCTGTCTCAGCATCATCGCAAGGGGTTCAATTGCCACATCAAAGAGCAGGGGTGACAGAGGGCACCCCTGCCTTGTTCCTCGGAATAGAGAGAAGGGTTCAGATATGATATTATTCGTTCTCACCATAGCCTGGGGGCTCGAATAAATTATTTTAATCCACGAGCAAAATGTTGGACCAAAGCCGAATCTTTCGAGGGCCGTAAATAGATAGTAATACTCTATTCTATCAAAGGCTTTGTGGGCATCTAAGGATATCACAATCTCTGGCATAATGTTATCTCCAGCAGTATATACTACATTGAACAGACGGCGGAGATTGCTGGAGAGTTGTCTACCTGCAACAAACCCTGTCTGATCAGGATGTATTATCTTACTTATGACAAGCTCAATTCTAGCTGCCAGTACCTTGGTCAGTATTTTATAATCACATCCAAGTAAACTTACTGGGCGATATGACTCACATTTAAGTGGGTCCTTATTCTTCTTAAGGAGTACAGAGATCAAGGCCTGTGACATTGTTTGGGGCAGAGCTTTTTTATCAAGAATTTCCTGAAATATTCTGCAAAGTAAGGGAATCAGTGCGGGAGCAAATGTCCTATAAAACTCACTTGGGTACCCATCAGGGCCCGGCGCTTTTCCTGTCTTCATACTCCGAATTGCTTTGTCTATCTCCATGACAGATATGGGTCCCTCTAACCTATCTCTATCTGCTGCCTCTAGTGGTGGTATTTCAAGGTTTTCAAAAAAATTCTTCACTCGGTCCCTATCATTTATTTCTGAGGTATACAAGTCCTCATAAAAAGATTTAAATTGATTGTTAATCCCCTTCTGATCTATAATTTTATTACCCACATTGTCTCCTATCTCTACTATCATACCAGCAGCTGCTGATTGTTTCAGCTGGTAGCTCAGGAGTTTGCCGGCGCGCTCACCATACTCATAGAGATCTTGTCTCGACCTAAGATATAAATCCTCCTCGCGCTGACTTGTCAGAATGTCATATTCAGTCTGGAGCAAAATCCTTTTTCTATGCAGCTCCGCAGATGGAGTCAAAGAATTTGCCCGGTCAACTTCTTTTATTGCTGTCATTAATTCTGTGGTACGTTTCATTCTTCTTTTCCTTTCACCAGCACTGTATGAAATAATTTGTCTGCGTACGTACGCTTTTAATGATTCCCATAAAATGCCACTGCTTATATCAGGAGTATAATTAACCCTTTAAGACCTACCATAGAACCAAGTCCGCCAGAGCTTATATTATATTTTTACATGCTGTGGAGCCATTTTTGGGAGCATTTCAAGTTGCTATACATCAATACAACCATTATAGCCCAGATTTTAATAATATGTATTCATTAAGTGCATAGTAATTACATAAATTGCAAAAAAGTGCAATAAACTACAAAAAAATTGAAAATCGTTTTTGATTTTTTAACATATATTTGTAGTTAGAGAAATTTAAGAGGCTTATCCCTCAAAACTGTAAATACAAAAAAGTTGCACAAAATAGTTTCCCACCACAGGAAATTTATTTTGAGTGTCTTCATAGTTTTATTTTTGAAATACACCAATTTTTATACACTGCAGGAAAAACGAAAATAAATATTATACTGCAAATTTGCAAAAAGGCAGCATATGCATCAAAATAAACTATTTCCAGCAGTGCAATATGAGTCCTAAACATCCCAGAAACGACACAGAAAGTCATAAAGTCAAAGATAACTTTTAAAAAGAGCAGTATAGGCCCTGAGGCCCTGATCGCAAAAATGACTACATTTCCGCGAAATGACGTCACTTCCGGTTTCGGCCAGGTAATGGCGGAAATGCAAAAGTTCGCGCTGACGTCTATTCCAACGTAGGAAGTGTTTTGAACAGCTGATCGGACCGGCAAAGCGTGTTTCTGGAATATTATGTTTTTGTTCCTGCAAGCGCTTTTTATGCAGTTTTTGCAAAGCTTTATGTGGAAGGAAACCGTGACCTAGGACAAGCTGATGGCACAATATGTAAGTACAACTCCTCTGGTTTCATATGCAAAAAAAATTTTTGCGCTAGCTTACATGGTTGCAGTGCTACCGGGATTTAAAAATAGTTACGCATAACAGAGCGTTCCCGCTCCGATCGGCTCTAAAGGGTTAAGATCCAAAAAAAAAAACTATTTGCGAATTGATGAATTCTTTAAAATCATCATCAGCCAACAATCTACTATTAAGACGCCACATCCTCTGAGGTGGTGTATAGTCAGGGAATTTAAGTTTCAGTGTGACCGGGCTATAGTCAGATAGTACTATACCAGGGTATTCTACATGCATTACCATTGGGGTCAATTTCTTGTCTAACAAAAGATAGTCGATTCTAGTATAAGTTAGGTGTGGCGGGGAATAAAAGGAGTACTGTCTAACAGTCGGATTTGCATATCTCCATGGATCGAATATACCATATGTTTCACAAAAGGAGTTAACGCATTGAGCAGATTTACTTAGCACACCAGGTGTTGGGCTAGAGCGGTCCAGAGTTAAATCTAGGACACAATTCAAGTCTCCCCCCAAAATCAAATTATGTGTGTCCAAGTTAGGTAGTAACGAAAACAAATCCTTAAAAAATTGAACATTATCCCAATTGGGTGCGTATATATTTGCCAACACTACTGGCATATTGAATAATTTCCCAGCTACAATAACATATCGACCATGTTTGTCTTTTATGGCGGTTGTTTCTATGAATTGTACATTCCTGTGTATAAGGATGGCCACTCCTCGACTCTTACTATCAAAATTTGAATGATAGATCTGGTTGAAACCCCCCCTACACAGTTTAAGGTGGTCCCTGTTTAAGAAATGTGTCTCTTGCAAATATACTATCTCTGCTCCCTGGTCTCTTAAATATGAAAAAACAGAAAAAATAAAGGGACGGTGTCTGGGAAAAAATGGGGAAACAACACACACACATACACAAGTAACACACAACACATTGCATATATGAATACGAACCCAAACACAGTGCTCATCAACAAGCACTCTCGTGGCCAACCGGTCCACCCTCTCCTACACACCAAGCCTACCGTGTGCGGCTCCGTGCAAAATATCCCATGGTTCTAAAAATATAATATCACCCTCTAAGCTACCCACCTCCTAAAAAGAGGGGGAAAGAAAAAAAAAACAGTCGGGGGAACTTGTAGCAAAGAGATCTTTGAAAATAAAATCCAGTAATACAAAAATAACATGTAAGTAGTATAAAGCAATTTCTTAAACAAAATATTCAAATATAAAACAATAAGATGAGGTGGTACTTCACCAATATTGCAAAATCCAATCACCAATATCTTTCCTGAGACATTTAAGTCCTTACACCAGTGTAGCCCTTATATGTAGCCAAGCTCAGACCAGCCCATATATTTCACCCGGGAGTCAGCGTCTTCTTGATGAACTCCATGGCGTCTTTTGGGGTCTCGAAGGTTTTCGTTTGTCCCCCTTCTGGTGTAATCACCAGCGTTGCCGGATAACGGAGCCCATATCTGACCCCCCCGTAGGTACGCAGGAGGCTCCTTGCTTCTTTGAAGGCTGCTCTCTTGTTTACTTCCTGGGTGTAGTCTGGGAAGATATGAATCCGTCCACTCCGACCTTCCGGCGTTCTCTCCATTTCCCTCACCTTCTTCAGTATCTCCTCCTTCTCTATATAGTAGTGGCATCTCACCACGAACGCTCTCGGTGGAGCCCCGGCTCCGTCTCGTCTCGCGCCGAGTGTTCGGTGTGCCCAGTCAAGCGTCGGTGTCACCGATAGCCCCAGTTTTTCTTTCAGCAGTCCAGCTATGAACTCCGACGGCGTCTTGCCCGTCTCAGCCCCTTCTCTTACCCCCACGATGCGTATGTTGTTGCGTCGTGATCTCGCCTCGAGATCTTCACTACGTCTCCTCAGCGTCAGCATCTCCTTCTCCAATTCTTTCAGTTTCGTCTCCATGCTGGTTATACTGTCAGACTGGTCGTTCAGCGTGTCATCCACTTCTTTTTTCCGCGCTTCCATCTCGTTAGCCAGACTGACGGACGTCTCGCTTATCAGTCTCACCTCCTCACGTAGCAACTCAAACTGAGCTTTAGTGTTATCTTCCACACTCTTAGCCCACTTTTCCATCTCGGCTTTTGACTCTTTTCTTCCTTTTTCTACTTCCTCCTTTCATCTCATGATCTCGGTTTTTGTCTCCTCTCTGTATTTTGTAATCTCAGCATTCGTTTTTTTGATCTCGGACATCATGTCTTGAGCCCACTGAGGCATGTTGTCGGCGTGTGCTGGGTTAGCAGTGGCCTTGCTAGCTGCGGCGGCAGGGTTGCTATCCGCATGCAACTTTTCTACGCCGGCACGGGTCTGTCGGTTGGACATTTTCGGTCATAAATTGCTCCGTGAGCACCCTCGTTCACTCCACAGCACGAATTGTATTAACCGAGCTTCCTCAAAATGGTAACGAACTGGCGATATCACTATTTTGACTACTTTTACACGGAGCCTCCGCACGCACGTCTTCACACGGCAAAGCACATCCGGAAGTCCTACATTGGATTGTAGTTTGTGTTCTGTTTGTTCATTCTGTTTTGTAGAACCACACACAAACCCACAGTAAATATTCCACTGAATCTGCCATTTGACAGCTGAACGACTATCACCTGGCCTTGTCATTTGCTGTAGGGTTATATTGACATTTGACCTGTGCACACCCTGCAATCGCCACCATAGAAAACTGAACCTGCTATCAGAAATCATAACAACAAATTGGTCCTTCAAGCCGGATAGAGGTGATTACAGAGTCAAGATGGGTTATGGCACCCAGAGAGCAGATGCAGGTCCACGGAGGGCTGTGCGACCACCAGGATGGATGACTTAGTATGAAGGCTACACACAGCTACACACTGCCATGTTGGAGCAGCATCAGACTAGAGAGGGATACGCCAAGATGTGGCCCTCACCCAGACACCTGGTTCTATCAGAGCTGCAAGACAGACACCAGTGTCATCCAGCATTCTTGAAGAGTTCATAAACATTGTGCAACAACTGCAGGAGGACAACAGGCAACTTCAGCTGATGGTAGGAGACATGAAGAGGCAGATAGGTCATAATGTCACCACGCTGGAATCCACTCGCCAACATTCTGCCCAGCAACCAAGGGGCTACGTTTCCGCTGATGATACTCGGGTCTCCACACCTCTAACTACCCAGCGTTTTCCCCTCAGACAAATGCAGCACAAAATATCCTCCATGCAGGATGCAGTTGAAGAATGGTCAGTGCCACCACCTCCAGTTTTCCTCCAGAGAGATCATCCTAATCTGCCAGAGGTACAGTCTGTTCCACCTTCACCACTACCACCGAGAGACAGCAGAAGCATGAAAAGAGATAAGAGATCCACTAAAAGGAGTACCACTATGCTGCTTGGCGTAACGCACAATGCTGCCCCCAAAAGGTCCTCAGCCATAATCCCTTCCACTTCTGAAGTCCAAGACAAGCCCACAACTTATTGTCCGTATTTTAATAACACTCTGCATTTCCTAAATCAATGTGTCAACTTCAAGATGCTGTCTAAGGAGCAGAAATACATTTGGATTAAGTCCAACAATCTCTACTGGCACCTAGAGGCCCTGCATGAGGTGAATCACAGACCTGCAGCACCCAATCTACCAATGGAAGTCGCTGAGCTGGGAAGTAAACCATCTACTGATGTGCTTTATCGGAACCAGCATGCTGGCTGTAGCCAGGTGATTCTTAAGATAATTAAAGTGCTGCTGCAGAATGGTGAAGACACCCTGGAGACATTCGCAATATTAGATGATGGATCAGAGAGGATGATTCTTCGGTAACAGACAGTTAAGGTGGGCAGCCAAACATCAAAGACCATCTTAGTGAGCACAGGCTCTCCTCGGGGGTGTGTCCTGAGCCAGCTGCTGTTTAGCCTGCTCACACATGACTGTACGGCCAGATTCAGCACTAACCACATTGTGAAGTTTGCAGACGACACAACTGTGGTTGGTCTCATCACTGACAATGACGAGTCTGCCTATAGAATGGACGTGGAGCAGCTTGGAGTGTGGTGCAGATCCCACAATCTCACCATCAATGTGGACAAAACAAAAGAGATGGTGATCGATTTCAGGAAGGCTGGTAGAGATCACCACACAGACCTCACCATAGATGGTGCTGCTGTGGAGAGGGTCAGCAGTGTTAAGTTTCTTGGTGTGCACCTTGCTGATGACCTGTGATTCTCCATTAACACCACAGCAGTTATCAAAAAAGCACAAAAGCGTCTCCACTCCCTCAGGAGTCTCAGGAAAGCAGGACTCTCCACACTTCATCTCACAACTTTCTACAGAAGCACAACTGAAAACATCCTGACGCAAAGTTTTACAGCTTGGTTTGGCAGCTGCAAGTCTTACGAGAATCGTCGACTTAATAGGATTGTTAAGACTGCCAACAGGTTTGTTGGTGCCCCTCTCTCATCAATGGAGGAGATCTACAAACAGCGCTGCACACGCAGAGCTATCTCCATCACCAGAGACTCCCACCACCCCTCTTATGGCCTGTTCTCACTCCTGCCGTCTGGCAAGAGGTACAGGAGCATCAGCTGCAGAACCACCAGGAGGGTGGAAGGGTTCTTTGCACAAGCTGTGAGACTGATAAATGGACTGTGCCCCCTCCCCACCCACACAGCCACACAGCCATCCACACAGCTACACTCTAAGATCAACAAGCAGACGGTGTTGCCCCTATCTACACACACACTCACACACACATACAATGCACTCCCCAGATACACACACTACCTAATTTTTCCATCCCCTTCTGTGAAAGGACCGCTGCTATGTACCTGAACGAATGTGACTGGAGTTTGTTTTAGAACTTAGATTTTATGCTATCTATGCCTTTTTCAAACTCAATCGTTTAAACTGTTATTCTATTTAAACTGTATTTATTCTTTTTAAACTGCATTGTTTATTGTACTGTAGAGGCTGGTGAGAAACAATATTTCATTTCAGGCTGGGTACGAAATGACAATAAACTTCTTGAGTTTTGATTCTTCTCCCTTAGGCCACTCAAAAACTGCAGCTACAGGACACCGGAGAGAGTCTTTCTTTATGTATGGTGAGACAAGGACTGAGAACATTGCCTGGTGCCTCAGTGACAGTCAAAGTCTCCCCTGCCAGCCAACCATCCAGAGCATTCACCATTGAGAGAGACTTCACCGCTGATGATCAAGGTTTGGCTGAACATTCATACCTTGCGAACGCACTTCAGCAGAAATACAGACACTTAAGAACGCTTCCCTTACAGCCCTTCAAAAATGCCCAGCCACTCCTGATCGGCTCTGACTGTCCTCACCTAGTAACGCCCATCAAACGTTTGCACTTAGGCCTACCTGGAGGACCAGCTGCAGTCAAGACTAGACTTGGTTGGGCACAACAAGGATCAGTCCACTCCCTTAAGCTCTCTGCTAAACCGCAACAATGCCTCTTCCTTTCAACTGCCTCTCCTCAATCAGAGCTTCATAGTCAAGTAGAAAGGCTTTGGCAACTCAACACTGCCATATCTAAGTGAGAAACTAGTGACACGGTCTCGGAGGGAAGAGAAAGCTATGGGACAACAAGACTGCATATCGAAGGAGTAAACAGAAATTCAACCCCCCTTCTGCGCATCAGTGATATACCTACACTCAGGGTGCTGCCTGAAGCAGTGCTCCCCACCTGGTGACACACAACAGAAAGAACCATGTAATGTTTAATTGCTCATTCACCTACAGGGATCAGAACCTCAATGAGCTGCTGTTACCAGGCCCAAACCTGGGGACCTCTCTTCTTGGTGTGCTCCTAGGCTTCAGAGAATGATCCATCGCAGTTAGCAGTGACATCAAGGAGATGTTCCACCTGGTGAGACTACTGCCCTAAGACTGGCCACTACTTTTTTTTTCTTTTGCCTGTCCTGTTTGGGGTTTTTTTAGCCACCAGAATTGATGTCTGAAAGCCAACAAAGATACCCAACGGATTTACTTTGCCAAGTGGATCAGCACAGCCTTGCCGTTTTGGTCCATTTGATCAACCTTTGTTGTTACTATTTATTTCATTTCATTTGTTTCGAACAAGACAGACATGGCTGGGGGATAGGACAGGAAGGAAGAAAGAGGAAGGAACAGAAAAAACAGAGGGGAAGAGGGACAGTGAAAAAGGACACTTTTAAAAGTAAAAATCTCCTGGATCGCCTGTTGAGAGAAAAGGAAAAAGAGAAAACAAGCAAAAAAAAAAAAAAGAGAGAGAGCAACATAATAAACACAGCACCATTGCATTAATCTAGCTAACTGTAAGTTATGGGACAAAAGCTGTGAGTGGGATGATCCACTGTTACCGAGTGACCTGCTCCCTCATAGAACGAATGGGAAGGTGAGCTGCAGCATCTGGACAACATCAGTCTACAACGTTGTCATGTAAGCCCAGAGCTGGACAAATCCGACAGCAGGCACATCTTTTGCGATGCATCTCAACAGGAATATGGGAGTGTTGCATACCCAAGGACAGAAAATGCTCCTGGAATGGTGGAAGTTGCTTTCCTGACTGCCTGCTCTAGGGTGGCTCTGAAACAAAAGTTGTCCATGTCACATCTGGAACTATGTGCGGCCTTGACTGGAGCTCAACTTACTAGCCTCCTGACCAAAGAGCTCACCTTGCCACTATGTAGAGTGGTGTTATGGACAGACTCTGCCACTGTCCTAACATGGATTCAGTCAGATTCCTTTCATTTCAAGGTGTTCGTGGGAACTTGGATAGCTGAGAACCAGGAACTAACGAACAACCAGCCTTGGCGTTATTTGACAAAATCTGAAAATCCAGCAGATGATCTAACTAGGGGTAAAAGGCTACAAGACCTCACGGTCCAGTCCCAGTGGGCATGTGGACCCCTGTTTTTGCAGCTACATCAAGACCAGTGGCTCTATTGGTCACACAATATGCAGACTTTGCTGAGGAGCAGCTTTCACATCTCCCTCTCTGCCTGGGCAGAGCTCCGACTGAGCTCCCGTAGGCTCCCTTGGCCTACGCACCTGTTGGCGTTTTGCTGCTAATCATGGGACCTCCTTAAGGCTAAGATGCTAACTTACTCGCTGCTGGAATATTGAGTAACTCATTCATACATTCATTTATTTTGTCTTGAGTGACCCCACATTATATTTTCATTCTTTCAGATGAATTACCTAAATACTGCACATACTGAAACCTATTGTCAGAGATATATTCCTCAAACTGCAGGATAAACAGACACTCACTCAAGAACGAGATCGCACAGCGCTCTTTGCTGCACTTGCCGCAAGAGAAGTAGCTGCCTCTGAACATCTTCAACTAGCTTCCCTCTGCAAGCTGCTTTTATTGGTTACACTAATGAATATGCATTTTACAACTACACAGGACATTCTTAAGCAGGCATATCTAAACAACATCAGTGTCTGTTTTCTGTGTTTGTGTGTGTGTGTGGGGGGGGGGGGGGGTGCACACGTGAGTGTGGGTGTTTCTGCGTGACTTCCTGCTCCACAAGGGTCAACTCCCCTCACCCAGTTTATGGCTTAATTCCTGTAGCGGTCCACTATACACAAGCACAGTCGAGGTCATAAAGGGCAGGAAGTTAAACATCCTCACTATACCATTCGACGAGCTGGGGAGGGGAACAGAAACAAAGGAATGTCTCTGATAGTGCTGTTTAGGACAAGGCTTACAACTTGAAGCACAACTATGACAACATTTAATGAAATCACTCTAACACCTATTATCTAAGTAACTGCTTAACCAGTTCAAGATGGAAATCTTGAAAGTCAAGACTGAACATTGCAGTGTCAAAAGCTTTTTTTTTTTTAAAAATCAATGAATACCCCATAGCACATTTATTGTTATGTGCTGCTAATGAAATGTCTTCAGTAGTACTCATTAATGCTATAGCTTTTGACCTGTTTCGTCGAAATCCATACTGACTGTTAAGTCTAATTGTTGAATGTTGTCATTGTGGTTCTTAAATTTGTAAAGTCTTAGTTCAAACTGTTGGATCAAGACATTCCTTTGTCCCCCTCTCCAGCCTCTCGGGGTTCTGGGGGGAGGCTGAAGTGTTTTATCACAGACACATCCCTTGTGAAGATTCTGTTTGATGTTTGGTAACCTCCCTGCCCTTTTTATGGCTCTACTGTGTTGTGTATGGTGAACCAATATAGGAATTGAACTATATATTGGGTGTGGGGGAGATTACCCCCTTTATGACCAAGGATGTTGTGATCAGAGACACACACACACACACACACACGTTCTTGCACATTGTCATGAAATCAATATCCTTAGTATCCTTATTTTCCTATTATATTGTTTTATGTACTTTAATAATGAAGATTTGTAGAGCAAGGCCACTTATGACTCACAAACTAAGTGCTCAGCCAGACTGAAAAACAGGAAGTTTTAGTGCACAGGCATATTAATAGATAAGACACAGAAAAATTGAGCAGTTTTGTAGGAATGGGGTCTAAAAGACACGTTGATGGTTTGGAGGAAGTAATTATTGAAGTTAACTCAAAAAGATCAATTGGAGAAAAAGAGTCTAACTTAACATCAATGGTACTAAAAGTAGCTGTAGATAATATTACATCTGTGGGATGATTATTGGTAATTTTTTCTCTAATGATAAAAATTGTATTTTTGAAGAAGTTCATGAAGTCATTACTAGTTAACGTTAAAGGGATTGTTGGCTCAGTAGAGCTCTGACTGTTTGTCAGCCTGGCTACAGTGCTGAAGAGAAACCTGGGGTTGTTCTTATTTTCTTCAATCAGTGATGAATAGTAAGATGTTCTGGCTTTCCGGAGGGCTTTCTTATAAAGCAGCAAACTATTTCTCCAGGCTAAATGATGATCCTCTAAATTTGTGACACGCCATTTCCTCTCCAGCTTTCAAGTCATCTGCTTTAGGGTACGTGTTTGAGAATTATACCACGGAGTCAGGTACTTCTGATTAGAGACCTTAGTTTTCACAGGAGCTACAGTATCCAGAGTCGTACGTAGTGAGGAGGTGAAATTATTAACAAGATAATCGACCTCTGGTGGTGGGTGGGTTCTTTTACATTTTGAGAGAAGCCAATTGAGTCTAATAACAGATTAAATGCCATGTTGAGGCTGTCATTTTTAGCATCTACATGGATGTTAAAATCACCCACAATAATTATTTTATCTGAGCTGAGCACTAAATCAGATAAAAAGTCTGAGAAATCAGAGAGAAACTCTGTGTAAGGCCCAGGTGGACGATAGATAATAACAAGTAAGACTGGTTTCTGAGTTTTACAGCTGGGGTGGACAAGGCAAAGCATCAGGCTATCAAATGAATTAAAAGTCTGTCTTAGTCTTTCGTTAATTAATAGGCTGGTGTGAAAAATTGCTGCCACACCGCCCCCTCGGCCTGTGCTTCGAGGTTTCTGGTAGTTAGTTTCTGGTAGACTCGGGGGTGTTGATTCATTTAAACTAACATACTCATCCTGCTGCAACCAGGTTTCTGTAAGGCAGAGTAAATCAATTTGTTGATCAATTATTAAGTCATGTACTAACAGAGACTTGGAGGAGAGAGACCTAATATTTAATAATCCACATTTCACTGTTTTACTCTTTGGTTCAGATGTGGATACTGTATTGTTCTTTCTTTGTGATTGTTTATGTTTAAGTTGTTTAAGTTGCTGGTTTTTAGCTTGTTTTTTGTCTGTTTGGAAGCTGACACAGTCTCTATGGAGATGGGTTTTTGGGGGGGTAGCAGGAGGAGAGAAGCTGCAGAGAGGCGTGTAAGACTGCAACTCTGCTTCCTGGTCCCAACTCTGGATAGTCATATTTTGGGGGGTTTTGGCTTATTCTCTTTAATGCTGATTTTAACTGTTGTCAAGCTCACATCTGCAGGAGCTTTCCTCTCTTCAGGGACTCTCTCTGCAGGAGGGGGAGATACAGGAGAGGTGGAGGAAGATCTCAGCCTGGGCGTTTACTGTCTTATGTAGTCTGGAAGATGAGTGGATGGTGGGGTGGGTGCAGTTTTCTCTGTGGTGGGGTTGGGTCAACTGTCCCGGGCTCTGTGGGGCCGGGAGGCGCTGCTGCACTGGGCCCCGGTCTGGATGGGCCTGGGCCCCCTTTCCCTGGTGGGTCGCGGAGTGTGGGAGTGCCTACTGGGGTCAGCGGGGGAGCTGGCCCCAGGGAGGGGTTACCTGCCCCTCCCTTCCTTCCCTCCCCATCTCCAGCTGCCTCCCTCTTCCCGCTCCACCACAACCACCCACACATGCAGGGCCTTGGAGTAGGGGTATGTCACCAGGGTGCAGAGGAGGCTACACCCCCCCCCCCCCCCCCTGTCCCCTTCCGGCTGCCTCTGCCTCAATTTTATCCCACAACTTAGACATTCACATTACTCACACTCTCATTACACATACATATAGGATCTTGGGGGTGGGCACAATCACGGAGTCCAAATTACCATCAGGGTGTACACCTCACCCCTGGCGTCGTTGCCCACCTCTCAATTTTAAATACACTTAGACATTGAGGGCTAGCAGGAGGGACCATGCGCTTACCTGCTGCTCTCTGGCAGGTAGCTCCATGCCCTCCTGGGTTTTAATTGCACCTTAGAACACACATGCATCAACACTACAATGAGCGGGTGGAGGGAGGTTTGGAGTCTTCTCTCACCCCCATTCTCTGCGGCCTGCTGGAGCGGGGGGGCTAGGAGGAGGAGTTGGCCGTCCGACTGCGGTCTGGAGTGTGGGGCCTCCCTGCTGCTACGAAGTCGGGGTGGTCTGCCTCTCCCCACCGCAGGGAAAAGGGTAACACCACCTGGGTCTGGGTGCAGTTCCCCCCCTCCAGGGGCAAGGGCACCTAGACCCGGTTCGTAGAGTACGCTTGGGGAGTGTGATCGTGTGTACAGCGTCTCTTTATGTCTGTCTCCACGTTGGTTGAGTGTGGAGTGAGTGCATATGAGAGCATGAGGGGGGAATGGATGTTTGTGTCTGTGTGTGCCTGTATGTCTGTGTCTATATGTCAGGTTGGGTATCAGACACCACCTCTCTGGGGACATCTCAGGCCCTCCAAGGTTTGGAGGCCTATCTCCACCCACCACCACTTCCCCTGCCAGTGGCGGACTCCCTCAGGTGTCGGTGCGTTGGTGGTTCTTTGTGTCCGGGGATTGGCGTCCAGGCACACACCGGCTCACTCCTTGGCGGCCGCTTGTCGGGGCCTGGAACCTGGGGCTCGCTCGGGCCACTTCGGAGGTGGGGTGCCCCCGGCCTCTCGGCCTGGGGCTCGGTCACTCAGGCACAGCTGGCTGCCGGCGGAGCTCACGGGCGCGTCACTGCAACTCCCCCTGGCTTCTGCTCCGCGGCTGCTGGGTGAACCCTCATCTGGGACTCTCCTCAGCTCTTACTGGGACAGTGGCGCGGCTGCCCCTCTGTTGGTCTTCCATGGTCTCTTGTGTTCTGGGGGCCTCTGGATGTCTGGAGTTTTGATCTCCTCCATACCTGCTTCATACCCTGGAGGACGGGGCTGTGGCCCCCCCACACCCTCTAGCAGATCATTACATGGAGAAACCTTTGGAATACAAGCGCGCTGATCCACACAGGTATGCACACGGGTGTTCACTGCTCGTAGACCCAAATTACACCTTTCTTGGCTACTACTTCGAAGCACATCTGTCCTGTGTGCTGCACAACAACATTGAATATTTAGTATTTACTGCTGTTTACACTTAGCTAGATTAATGCGATGGTGTTGTGTTTAGTATGTTGCTTTGTTTTTTTTGTTTTTTTGCTTGTTTGCTATTCTTCTCTCAACAGGTGATCCAGGAGATTTTTATTTTTTTTCTCCCCCCCTTTCTCACTGTCCCTCTCCCCTTCTGTTTTTCCTTTCCTTCCTCTTCCTTTCTCCTTTTCCTACCCCTCACTCATGTCTGTCCCGTCTGTAACATCTGAAAATAAAATATAATAAATAATAAAAACAAAGATCGACCAAATGGACCAATACGGCAATGCCACGATGATCCATTTGGCTAAGTAAATCCATTGGGTATCCTTGTTGGTCTTCAGACAACAATTCTGATGGCTAAAGAACCAAATGGGACAGGCAAAAATTAAAAAAATTAAAAAAATAAAAAATAACTGTTGTCAAGCTCTGTTTTGTAATTTTAACTTATTTTATGTATTTTATGACTACAGTTCCTTTTATTAATTGTGTTTTTTGTAAGGTGACCTTGGGTTTCTGAAAGGCGCCCTCAAATAAAATGTATTATTATTATTAATATTATTATTATTATTATTATTATTATTGTTAATAAAATTGTCCATATTTCTAGAAATGAGAGCTGCTCCATCCAAAGTGGGATGGATGCCGTCTCTCCTAACAAGACCAGGTTTCCTCCAGAAGGTTTGCCAATTATCTATGAAGCCCACATCGTTTCTGGGACACCACTCAGACAGCCAGCAATTTAAGGAGAACATGCGGCTGAACATGTCACTCCTGGTCTAAGTCCAGGACCCTGGGCCTAAGCAAACGGCCCGAACAACTGAACCTGGGAGGGAGAGAACAGGCAGAGGAAGCTCCATCCTGTGAACGAGGCTGGTGAAGGCAAGCAGGAAGGCAGGAGGAAGCTCAAACGGCAGTGGTCGGGGGGTAGTCCTGGGGGGAAAACCAGAGTCTGTTAAACCCATCGAAAGAGGGCGGCCATGGCGAGGGGCCTAGGCTGGCACTACATGACTGTCCGGAAGAACATGTGCAGGTTTAAATCTGTCAACCTACACAGTCTCCCTACGACCCCCAAAATCCAAAAAAAAAAATGTTTCTGGCCCGGTTCAATAACCCTAAATGGGCCGTCATACAGCGGCCGCAGCGGTGTCCTGTGGGCATCGTGTCTGACAAAAACAAACTTATCAGTCTCTAAAGTCTTTGGAACAAAAGTGTCAGGCAGGCAATGGTGCACCGGACCAGGAACCCAAAGCGAGTGCAATAGCGGGTTGAGGGATAGCACCGATGGATCGAAGCAGGGGGGAGGGTTCTCGGGCATGAATTCTCCAGGCATGCGGAGGGGTCAACCAAACACTAGTTCCAATAAAAGTCACGGTCATGAAAGCAAACAGTCGCTAACCTTTCACCGAAGGTTTTGATGGGGGAGCCATTAGCCGCAGTTAGCAGTGACCCACAGCCCTCAGCTAGCCTGTCCGAGCCAGCCAGGGGAAGAAGGCTCTTCTGTGAGCCAGAGTCCACCAGGAAACGCCTCCCTGAGCATGAGACCTTTATGAAAAGCAGCCTTTCCTTTTCACCAGCGGTCGCGGCTTCTACAGAGCACTGGTGGGCCTGTTTCCGTGGGTCTGGAAACTGCAAGGTGGCAGACAGCGCCGTGCCTTCGCTCCAAAATGCTGGTGATAAAAACAAAGCCCTTTTCCGCGGTGCCACGGTGCAGCGATTCCAGCCACCGTGGACGAGTCGGAGGGCCCCTGGAGCATCGGTGAGGGGGCGGGGGAAAACGCTGGTGAGTCCGGGACAATCGCCTGGATGCCGAAACTCCTGGTAGCCAGGAGGATGCGATCCGGCTCTTCCGCAAGGGAGCGGTAATCCTTCGTGGCCAATAGCGGGGAGTTGGCAAGTCCAACAGCTGTCGGAGGAAGAGGTGGGTGAAGAGGAATCCTCCATCATCCGCGGCCATTAAGGACAGCATGCTCTCCATGACCTTGAAAGGAGTTGCTCAGCCCGCTCAGCATCAAAGAGGGAGTAACGCTGCAGCAACAGCGCCTTGAGGGCGGTGTATTTGCCTTGGGCTGGGGGGTCCTGGAGGAGAGTCATCAAGCGGTGGGTGGACAGAGGATCAAGTGAAGCCACCACATGGTGGTATTTGGTATCATCGGCTGAAACTCCACGAAGAGCAAACTAAGCTTCTACGTGCACGAACCATGAAGGAGGGTCATGAAGCCAAAAATCCAGCAATTTAAGTGCCACAGCAAACGCAGCCATTGGCAGAGGTGGAAGTCCGGCAGCAGCCGATGCTTCCAGGCCGGAGCTGGCTTTGTCTTCGAACCTTAGCATGTTCGCCACAGGGGTCTATGTAAAAACGACAGGAGAGGTCTCAGTGTCTCACTCCAACTTTATTAACTGAACCAGCAGAACTTCACATACAGAAAGCACCAAAATCTCCACCCCAGCACTTCCCTTCAACTTGGGTGTGAGTGGAACCACCTGGTGGTCCACCAAAATATGAAATATTCCTTTATTGGGTGAGTGTCAATGGAAAATTGTACTTAGTAGTCAGTATAAGCTTTTAATGATATAAGTTTGCATATGATAGAATACTGTATGTTGACCTTTTGATGACTTAGACTGCTGTCCACTACAAGACTGTGTTATAAATTCTTTTCTACAGCTGAACAAGCTGTTATTATTTCACTCCTGCCAGGAAGAGGAGAGCTGGACACTCTTATCTTCACTCCCTACGCACTAACATTCCTCTGCCTATGAATAGGCGTATTCACTGCTGTATGGGCACCAGTGACTATAAATGCACAAATAAAGAAGTACACCGTGTGATTCTCATTTGAGACTTCACCCATGTACATGTGTTTAAGTATTTTGTCTCACTGTGTTTCTGTTTACAATTGGCAGATTTCTGTTTGGGATTTTTCCCTTAACAGTGAGAAAATCAGACCATGTCATAACTGCTTTAAGTCATACAGAATAGATATCAGAGCCTTAAACAGGCTGACTTCTGCTAAATGGGCAGAAAGTATACAAGAAGAAGAATCCTGCTTCTGCCGTGATATTCAGGACTGCAAACCGAACAGCATCACTGACTTTCAGCTTGTTGTGTTTGTGGATATATGACTGACTTTAATTATCCATAAAATCATCACATTCTCTGTAAGATTAATGTCAACTATTGAACTGCTATTGAACTAGCCAGAGTCAACCCACAGACCAGCACCAAAGACATACAGCATCATCTTGCAGCAGATTGAGTCACTGTGCATCGTTCAACCATTCGGTTCACTTTACACAAGGAGATGCTGTATGCGAGAGTGATGCAGAGGAAGCCTTTTCTCCGCCCACAGCACAAACAGAGCTTGAGGTTTGCTAAAGCACATTTGGACAAGCCAGCTTCATTCTGGAATAAGGTGCTGTGGACTGATGAAACTAAAATTAAGTTATTTGGGCATAACAAGGGGCGTTATGCATGGAGGAAAAAGAACACAGCATTCCAAGAAAAACAGCTGCTACCTACAGTAAAATATGGTGGTGGTTCCATCATGCTGTGGGGCTGTGTGGCCAGTGCAGGGACTGGGAATCTTGTCGAGGGACACATGGATTCCACTCAGTATCAGCAGATTCTGGAGACCAATGTCCAAGAATCAGTGACAAAGCTGAAGCTGCGCCTGGGCTGGATCTTTCACCAAGACAATGACCTGAAACACTGCTCAAAATCCACTAAGGCATTCATGCAGAGGAACAAGTACAATGTTCTGGAATGGTCATCTCAGTCCCCAGACCTGAATATTGTTGAAAATCTGTGGTGTGAGTTAAAGAGAGCTGTCCATGCTCGGAAGCCATCAAACCTGAATGAACTAGAGATGTTTTGTAAAGAGGAATGGTCCAAAATACCTTCAACCACAATCCAGACTCTCATTGGAACCTACAGGAAGTGTTTAGAGGCTATAATTAAACGGTGGATCTACTAAATACACACACACACACACACACACACACACACACACATACATACATACATACATATCTATTAGGGCTGTCAGTCGATTAAAAATATTTAGTCGCGATTAATCGCATATTTATCAATAGTTAACTCAAGAGTAATCACAAATTAATCACAGATTTTCTTAAGATCTGTTCGAAAGAAACTAACAGGATACTCTTCGTGTTTCTAATACCCTTAACAGTATGGGAGTGAACAAATACACTTGCTTTATGCAAATATGTTTATTTTTATTGAAACAATTCAAAACAATGAAAAATCACGATGTAACTATTTAATTTACCATTAGACACTTAAGGCTTACAAAACATATTCTCATCTAAGTGGGATGAAAACAGGGAGACGCGATACACATTAAAAATAAAAATACAATAAATAAAATGCATATGTAACTGTGGGGAATGTAATACATAACCCTATAAAGTGCAGTTAGGCTATACCTTAATACTTCCAGTGTCTTTGAAAAAAAGAGTTTGGCTATACAGTGGGGCAAAAAAGTATTTAGTCAGCCACCGATTGTGCAAGTTCCCCCACTTAAAATGATGACAGAGGTCAGTAATTTGCACCAGAGGTACACTTCAACTGTGAGAGACAGAATGTGAAAAAAAAAATCCATGAATTCACATGGTAGGATTTGTAAAGAATTTATCCGTAAATCAGGGTGGAAAATAAGTATTTGGTCACCTCAAACATGGAAGATCTCTGGCTCTCACAGACCTGTAACGTCTTCTGTAAGACGCTTTTCTGTCCCCCACTCGTTACCTGTATGAATGGCACCTGTTTGAACTCATCATCTGTATAAAAGACACCTGTCCACAGCTTCAAACAGTCAGACTCCAAACTCCGCCATGGCCAAGACCAAAGAGCTCTCGAAGGACACCAGGAAAAGTATTGTAGACCTGCACCAGACTGGGAAGAGTGAATCTACAATAGGCAAGCAGCTTGGTGTGAAAAAATCAACTGTGGGAGCAATCATCAGAAAATGGAAGACATACAAGACCACTGATAATCTCCCTCGATCTGGGGCTCCACGCAAGATCTCATCCCGTGGGGTCAAAATGATCATGAGAACGGTGAGCAAAGATCCCAGAACCACACGGGGGGACCTGGTGAATGACCTGCAGAGAGCTGGGACCAAAGTAACAAAGGTCACCATCAGTAACACACTACAACGGCAGGGAATCAAATCCCGCAGTGCCAGACGTGTTCCGCTGCTGAAGCCAGTGCATGTCCAGGCCCGTCTGAAGTTTGCCAGAGAGCACATGGATGATACAGCAGAGGATTGGGAGAATGTCATGTGGTCAGATGAAACCAAAGTAGAACTTTTTGGTATAAACTCAACTCGTCGTGTTTGGAGGAAGAAGAATACTGAGTTGCATCCCAAGAACACCATACCTACTGTGAAGCATGGGGGTGGAAACATCATGCTATGGGACTGTTTTTCTGCCAAGGGGACAGGACGACTGATCCGTGTTAAGGACAGAATGAATGGGGCCATGTATCGTGAGATTTTGAGCCAAAACCTCCTTCCATCAGTGAGAACTTTGAAGATGAAACGAGGCTGGGTCTTCCAACATGACAATGATCCAAAACACACCGCCCGGGCAACAAAGGAGTGGCTCCGTAAGAAGCATTTGAAAGTCCTGGAGTGGCCTAGCCAGTCTCCAGACCTCAACCCCATAGAAAATCTGTGGCGGGAGCTGAAAGTCCGTGTTGCTCGGCGACAGCCCCAAAACATCACTGCTCTCGAGAAGATCTGCATGGAGGAATGGGCCAAAATACCAGCTACTGTGTGTGCAAACCTGGTAAAGACCTATAGTAAACGTTTGACCTCTGTTATTGCCAACAAAGGTTATGTTACAAAGTATTCTTTATAAATCCTACCATGTGAATTCATGGATTTTTTTTTTCACATTCTGTCTCTCACAGTTGAAGTGTACCTCTGGTGCAAATTACTGACCTCTGTCATCATTTTAGGTGTGGGCACTTGCACAATCGGTGGCTGACTAAATACTTTTTTGCCCCACTGTACTTCTTGTTGCTCTCCAGTTGTATTTAGCAGAGGCTGAGCAACGCAACCTCCTTCCTTTGTCTGTTTTCTTAACAAAACATGAACATGGAAACACCACAAAGGAGAAAGGGGGAAAAAAAGAACTAAAAACATACAGAGCATGGGTTGTCCCTATTACTTTTGTTTCTTTGCACTGAACCAGTTGCTCAAACAGACAAGCATTTTGACATTTTCAGATTACAGGGCAGCTCGCTCCTTCTGAACAACATGCCCAGAAAGTGAAAATAACCTCTCACATGGTATGGATGTGTCAGGTGCTGCCAAGTACTTGCATGCAAGGTAGGCCATCTCAGTTTGTGCCTCTTATTGCTTGGACCACCATTTCTGGGGACAGTCCTCAATGTCAATAGTCGGCTCTGCCCTGTATCGCTCCACACATTTCTCATTACAGTCCTCCTCTTCATCAGATGACGAGTCTGAGGCAAGCATGAGAGCTGATCTTTTCTTAGATGGCTCATATGTTGCTAGTTGTTCAGGCTGTGAAGGCCTCTCCCTCTCCCTCAGCAACGCACTGATCAAGCGCCACACCTCAGCCCTGTCAGGTCTGCTCAGACACTTAAGATCCTTAAACCTAGGATCCAGTGCTGTTGCAACCCTGAGCCACACGATTTTAGTTTTTTCCTTTTGCTTCTCCATTTCTGCTTTCAAGGTCTCCTTGAACTTAACCATGTAAGCTGGGTCATCCTCGGAGACCTCCATCACTCGCGACTGGTGACACAAAGCTGGCAGCACCACTGAGCAGGAAACAAACTTCTCCCCTCAGAGAAATACACTTTATTAAGAATTTGTTACATTCACTCACATAAGGTTGAAATCCAGGGTACTGTTCCATCTTGTTGATACGTCCTGCATAAGTGACTCTTTCCTATGAAAATGTGCAATTTGCTGTTGTTCGCGCTCCAGTGCGTTTGGTGAGCTATGCTTGAAATGGCCTATGACCTTTCTGCATTTTGCCAATGCGCTGTTAAATGGACTGTTCTGTACAGAAACAGTGATGGCTCGATGGAGGCTGTATGGAGGCTGCAAGGCATGTGCTAAAATGGCAGCTGCCTGGCTGCTGCAACCATGTTGCGTGCACTGTCAGTGGTCAGCGTGCTGACTTTATGTTCAATTCCCCACTGTCTTACCTGCATAAAGTGCTCGGCGCACATGTCAGCGATCTGCCTCTCCTCCGTCTTCATAACTGTCAAAGCATGCGACTGAAGTTCCCACTCTGGTGAAAAATAATGCGCTTGTAACAGTCACAATGGTGTGGTGTCTCTTTAAGACAACTCAAGTCGAGGGTTAATGTTGTCATCAGTATGCGCCACTGCCCTCTCTCTGCTAAGCACTTCTGGATGGATGCAAACTGCATTTCGTTGCCCTGTACCTGTGCATGTGCAATGACAATAAAGTTGAATTCTAATTCTAATTCTGATTGTGTGGACATGTGCTTGCACGCTAGAGCATGAGGAGGGACGGATTTTATGTTTTACCTCCCCAGACACCTTTCTTTTGCAACGTTATGGGTTGTACAAACACTCTGCGCTATGTTTGTTAAGCTGCAGTCGTTCAACCGGGCTTATATGGTTGACAAAGAGAACGTGTATTAAAGAACACACTGTGGAATTTCCGATGCCAGCGTGAGTGTGTATTCTTTTGACTAGCCTGCTAAGTGTTTTGCCGCCTCCTCTCAACCACTAAACGCAACCCGACGTTACATGCTGTTACCCCAAGGTAACTGATTACTTAGAGAAGTCCAATAGTCTCCGGTGAGTGCAACTGTGTTGGTCTGCTCCAAAGCCTCGACTTTGGATTTCTCATATTCATACAAGTTGTGTATGTTGGTTACAGTGGTGACTCTCGAAGGCAATTCATATGTGCAGTTATTGGATGCTATGCGAATTATTTCAAGTAGCCCCTCATCCTCCACAATGTTAATTGCCATGCAAGCTGCAGCCACCCATTTTGCTATGGCTGTTGAAAGTTTGTTGGTTGTAGAATTGTCCAGACGTCTCTGTCACTACCCGATCCGTACCGGAAACCCGATCGGTACCCCACATGCGCGAACGGTGTTTACTTCCGGTCGAAGCGTTTTACGATAGTTACGGGTCAGAGTATCTGTTAAGATGTTAAGAATAATAAGTGTCTCTTAAAACGTTTCCGATAATGAAACATTTAATATAATGTAGAGAAAAATAAAAATAATAAAAAGATAGTTACGGATCAGGACTCCCCGATCCTTACTGCGCATGTGCAAAGTCAGACCGTACAAATCGGGTCTACCCGATCCGTACCGCGCATGTGCAGGGGTTTTCTTCTTCTTCTGTTCGTTTAATGGCAGTTTACTCCCCAGTGTACGAGGATACCGCCCCCTGCTGACCGAGCGAACGAACCGTATTGTAAACTGAATTAGCATCATTACAAACGTGTGTTAATTTTGATTTAGTGGTAGTCGAGTGTCTTTATGCTTGTCTGTGTGGAGAGGATTGATTGGAATAGTGATGATGATGTCCACTATCACTGTCAATTGTCAGTAAACACTTAATCTGGCTGATGAATCTTCACTTGACACATTGCTAAGTCAATATTATTAAGTCTGTAATTAGGCGCCATTCTTATTATTTTACGGAGCTTTTGTTCAATCGGGGGACGCTCTCTGTTGAGGAGAAAAGCATGAATTTGTTTGTATACGGATTATCCATTGTTTAAATGTCCCGGGCAGTCGAAAAGGAGGCAGAGCTGTTGAGAAATGCTAGGAGCTAACTGGGCGCTAACCGTATCATTCAAATATATTGAATGTCGCAATGTTGGCAAAGAGAGGAAGTGACGTAAGATTTGCACATGCGGGGTACCTATCGAGTTTCCGGTACGGATCGGGTAGTGACAGTCTCCTTTGAAAACTATCCAGCGTGAACTCCCTTTAGCGAGAGGGATGAGGGCTCTCTGCGTTAGCTGTGTGCTTGGCTAGCAAGTGGTATTTGAGACTGGACGTACTACAGTGATAACTCAGTTCACATTGACAGTAAATACAAATTACTTTGGCCTTGTCAAGAGAACCATCTGGCATTGCTTGGAACTTAAAACTTGCCGTTCAAAAGAACCTTTTTTTATCCATTTCTGCTCACATCTATAACTGCCGCGTTGCTTCCTATTTTCTGAAAAAACGGTGCGGGCCTAAGGTCACAGGCCGGTGTGTGTGAGTGCGTTAATTCTGCGTTAAAATATTTTTGTTGCATTAACGCATTATTGCGTTAACTTTGACAGCCCTAATATATATATGTACTACGGGTGCAACAATACACAAAATTCACCGTTCGGTTCGGTTCGATAGTTTGGTGTCACGGTTCGATATTTTTTCGATGCAAAAAAATGTTCGTGCCTTCTTAATTTGTCATTTATTAAGATTATAAATATATACAGTATTTTAACTCAAAAGTACAGTTTTTAAATTTAATGTTGCTGAAACAAGAAAATAATAATAAAAAAAAAAATCTATCTGATCGAGAAATCACTCATCTTTGGAAAAGAGAGTTTATTACAGAGAAATGTCTCTTTCCAAAATAAAAGCTATACTATACGCTTCTTCTGGGCTGACTCGGGTAAGGAGAATCATGTGCTAACAGCTGTCTAAATGACTCGGGTAAAGTTTGCAGCAAGCTTGTTGTTTTTGTCTGCTTCCACTTGTCTTTGCACTAGGATGATGTCGGCGTAAATGTGCAGTCATAATCGTTGTGTTCCCACTAGTGCTCTCAGCATTAATCTCGTTAAAATTACGTTAACGCCATAATGCGGTAAATCTCCCTTAACAAGTTACCGCGGATCGCCCCGTGCGTGGGGCTGGACGGCATCAACACGTTAACAAGCTAACTGCGCTAACGCACTAGTTCCCACAAATTGAGCATTGCGTGGCACATCCGACATACTGTTTTACTTTTGTCCATGATGCGCTTAATATCAGGGTCATGCTTCACATGAAAACCAAGATAGTTCCAAACGCCAGATCTGAATGAGGGTGGGGGAGGTTAAATTTCGTGTCACGTTGAGGCAGTTGCCATGTTGCAACGAGCTTAGCTTCTGTCTTGCTAGCCCCCCCCCCCCACACACACACACACACACACACACACACACAAGAGATAGCATCGTCAGAAGAAAAGTTGATAAAATCAATTAAAAATTTTGTAATGTTCGATACATATGCGTACCGAACCGAAAGCACTGTATCGAACGGTTCAATATCGATACGAATATTGTTGCACCCCTAATATATACATATACATACATACACACACACACACACACACACACACACACGTATGTATGTATGTATGTATGTATGTATGTATGTATGTAGGGTGAGGGAGGGCCTTCTCTCATCCCAACTGGCCAAAGAAGGAAAAACAAAAAGAACAAAAGACATGCTGTTGAAGAAAGCCAGAGATTAACAATAGCTAATGATTTTAAATGCAGAGAGCTGTATAAACACATAGACGAATACGATGACCTAGAAATAGTTTAGTTTTCCACATGACACTGATGAGAGAAACAAACTGAAAATATAAAAAGAGGTTTAAACTGATTACATATTTAGAAGTTTCTAATTGATGATAAGTTTGTAACAAAATAATAAACAGAAATTAAATCAAAACCTTCAAATGACAGAAACACTGGAAAACCTTGAGCAGGTATAAATGTAAATCTTTATTAACATAGATGAAGAAATTTGGATTTACAAAGATTCACTGGAGGAAATGTTAAATGAAAGGGGTTAGAAAGGTTCAGGATCAGAGAAGAAATATGAGTCTGTAACTACACAAATTTTTACTTTTACACAATTTTGCTCCGTAAGCTGTAAAATTCAACATTTTATACAAAAAGAGAATAATAAGTAATGTCAACCAAAGTGGTTGTAGCTGAACAATGAGCCAGATTATTAATAGTCTATAATTCACAGAACAACAATTATACTGTAACAGCTGATCTTTAGTTTTTCTTACAACCAGCCGCTGAACATGAAGCTAAAAAACAAAACGTGCATATATTCTGAGATAATATCATATAAATTCATTTATGTTTGTAACACAGTTTGACTTTGTGTCAGTAAATCTCATGAACAACATGAAGATGAATAAACTGTAGTTCAGGTTCACTGACAGACAGCACAGACACACACTGTTGGTCTGAGTCTGAACATGATGATCATCAGAGAAATGAGAAAGAAATCCAAACTCTGAGTGTTTGACGTCTATGATGTTTATTGGTTGATGATCTTAAGTCTGAAGAGGTTGTCCGCTCTGTTGTTCAGCAGAACGCTCATTTGAACCTTGAGACTGTTTTCTTCTTGTTGCTGCTGTTGTTGGTGTTTCTTTTCAAAAACCAACAACAGTAGCAGCAACAAGAAGCACAGCAGGAACTACCAGACCAGCTTTCAGTCCACCAGATCCTCCTTTCTGAGCTGCAGGTGAGAAACAGGTGTGAGGTGTCAGGTAGGTGATGAGTGAAGAACAGAACAGAATCCATTTCCTCTTCAAACTGCTGTCAGACATTATCTACTGCACTCTGATCACATCACTCAGACCAGCTGCTTTCTACAAAGTCTCATCAACAACATCTTTAGAAACAAACATCAACAACCAGGAAGCAGCTTCACCTCTGATCACACACTCAACTCTACTCACTCACCTGGAGGAACAACACGTGGAGGGTCAATTTTAACAGGTTTATTGTCTTTGTGTGCTCCTGATGAGAAAAAGGCATGAAAAAAATTTATTTTCAATGATCCCAAGTAAGCCATCACAAGATTGGTTCAGATCTCTAGACTCGTATATTTCTAAATTCCTTTGGAAAGATAAACCCCCGCATATCAGCTTAAAAACCAAAAGGACCAAGGATAAAGGAGGACTAGATCGGACTAACTTTAATCACTACTTTTTAGCCAACAGGCTTCAGTTCATCTCTAGATGGTTAAAACACACCTACTTAGATGAACCCCGGATAGATGTACACGGTGGGCCATTTATATGGATACACCGTAATAACATGGGAATGGTTGGTGATATTAAAGTCCTGTTTGTGGCACATTAGTATATGTAAGGGGGCAAACTCCTCAAGATGGGTGGTGACCATGGTAGCCATTACGGTGTTTCCATATAAATAGCCCAGCCTGTAGAACAGGCACTATGTAATAATCTAGAAATTTCAGACCTAACATTTATCAGCTCAAACATCAAACGACATGAATGCTTTAAAAGCATCAACATCAGCTCTTCTCTAACAGCATGGTGGGAGTTTTTAAAAATAACAGTCTTGGCCCTTGCCCTGGTGGGTTCCAGAGTGTGGGGATGCCTACTGGGGTCAGCTGAGTCCCTCTTCCTGCTCCACCACACCCACACATACGCAGGGCTTGGGGTGCAGGTGTGTCACCAGGGTGCAGGGGAGGCACTCCCCCTCTGTCCCCTTCTGGCTGCCTGTGCCTCAATTTTATTCCGTAACCTAGACATCCACATTACTCATACTCTCATAACACATACAAATAGGGCCTTGGGGCATGGGTACGTTACACAGTGTCCAGAGGATGGTCTGTGTATTCAAACCCACCTCTGGTGCTGGTGCCCTACCCTCAATTTTAAATGCATATAGACACTGATGGAGGAGCCGTGCTGCTCTCTGGCAAGAAGCACCATGCCCTCCTGTGTTTTAAATGCACTTTAGAACAGCACGCAGCAACACTACATATGAACGGGCGGAGGAAGGTTTGGGGTCTTCACTCACCCCCGTTTTGTTCACCGTTGGGGCTGGGAGGAGGTGCTGGCCGTCAGATTGGGGTCTGGGATGCGGGGCCTCCCTGCTACTGCCGATAAGGAGGCGGTCTGCTTTCCTCCACCCCAGACAGAAGGGTTACATCTCCTGGGTCCGGGTACAGTTTGCCCCAGGGGGGCAAACTGTACCCGGACCTGGGATATAGGGTATGTTTGCGGAGTGTGAATGTGTGTAAAGTGTCTATTTGTGTCTGTCTCCATTGGGTGAGTGCCGAGTATTTGGTTTTGTATATTCGGGTGGGAATGCATGTTTGTGTCTCCGTGCACCTGTTCGTCTATGTCAGCTTGGGTCTTAGACTTCACTGGGAACATCTCAGGCTCTCCGAGGTATGGAGGCCTATCTTCCCTCACCACACTCCCTGCCAGTGGCTGATGCCCTCAGCCGTTGGTGTGTTGGTGGTTCTTGGTGTCTGGGGCTGGGCACTCATGTATGTACCGACTCACTCCAGGTGACCGATTGGCTGTCCCTGGCGCCTGTGGCCCGTCTGAGCCCCTTCAGGGGGGTGGGGTGCCCTCAGGCCTCTGGGCCTGAGGCCCGGTCCTCTGGTAGAGCTGGCTGCTGGCAGAGCCCGCGGACACGTCACTGCAACCCCCTCTCGCCTCCTCTCCTTTGCATGCTGGGTGACGTCTCGTTTGGGGCTCTCCGCAGCTCTTCCCAGGAGGGTGGCACGGTTGCCACCCTGGTGGTCCTCCTTGGGTCCTCGTATTCTGGGGTCTCTGGATGTCCATGGCCTGGATCTCCTCCATAAGTGCTTCATGCCCTCAGGGGACGGGGCTATGGCTCCCCACACTCCCTAGCAGATCGGGGTGGCTGTAGCTCAGGTGGCAGAGCCACTAACCAGAGGGTCAGTGGTTCAATCCCAGGCTGCTCTAGTCTGCATGCCAAGATACTAACCCCATGTTGCTCTCCGATGCATCCATTGGAGTGTGAATGTGTATGGATGGTAGACTACTTAGCACTTAAAAACTCAGAAAAAAGTGCTTGTGTGATTGGGTGAATGAATTAGATGTATAAAGTGCTTTGAGTGCTCAGACAGAGTAGAAAAGCACTATATAAGAGCCAGTCATGGACATGGAGAAACCTTTTGAATACAAGCGTGCTGATCCACACAGGTGTGCACACGGGTGTTCACAGACACAAGCTACACCGTTTTTGGCTGCTACCTCAAAGCACATTGTGCGCTGTCGACCTCTGTCTATTGTGTACTGCATAATAACATGTAATATTTAGTATCTACTGTTATCTACTGTTAGGTAGTATATTGTGATGGTGTTGTATTTATTATCTTGCTCTTTTCTCTTCTTTTTTTTCTTATCCCCATACAGGTGATCTAAGTGTTTTGGGGGTTTTCTTTTTCTTTCTCTCCCTCTCTTTCTTTCATTCTTTCTCCCTGTTCTATCCCCCAGTCATGTCTGTCCCGTCTGTAACAACCGAAAATAAAATAAAATAAATACATAATTATAATAAAGGTCAATCAAATGGACCAATATGGCAAGGCCATGATGATCCACTTGGCAAAGTAAATCCGCTTGGCATCTTTCTTGGCCTTCAGACAACAATTCTGATGACTATAGATCCAAACGGGACAAGCAAAAAAAAAAAAACCCCAAAAATCCAACAACAACAACAGGTGTGAGGTGTCAGCTGTCAGGTAGGTGATGAGTGAAGAACAGAACAGAATCCATTTCCTCTTCAAACTGCTGTCAGACATTATCTACTGCACTCTGATCACATCACTCAGACCAGCTGCTTTCTACAAAGTCTCATCAACAACATCTTTAGAAACAAACATCAACAACCAGGAAGCAGCTTCACCTCTGATCACACACACACTCAACTCTACTCACTCACCTGGAGGAACAACATGGAGGTAGAAGACACTGACGGGTTTAGCGTCCTTGCGGTTTTTTCCTTCCATGTTGACACGACACTCGTATGTTCCAGTGTCACCAATTGTCACATCCTTCAGAATCAAAGACGCGTCTCCATCCATCATCCGTCTGTTCTGCAGATCCGCCCGGTTCCTAACAGATGGATGCTGGTGATCTGGTTTGAATTGGCCATTCTGGTACAAATAGACATTCTTATCTCCCAGGTCAGGTTTGCTCCATTCTAAAGTATTGATGTTGTTGTTTGGAGCTCGACATGTCAGAGTGACGTCCTGTCCAGATTCAGCTGTGATCAATTTCAGGTCTGAAAGAGGAAACAACACAGAGCAGAGAGGTTAAAGGTTAAAGGTCAAAGTGTCGCGGTCAGTGGGGGCAGACTGTGTGGAGGGTGTTTGAAGTACCCAGGTGCGGACACAGACGAAGGAGGCAAAACTTTAACTAAACTCAAAGTGAGCCAAACATAAACTAAGGCAATGACCTAAACAAAGAGCCTAAACTGGGAAACAACTAAAGACTAAGACAAACTAAGACTCGGACTATAACTGTAACTATGAGCTATGAACATGACATGAAAAAGCTATGAAAACATGAAAGGATCTGATTATTATGAACATGACCAGTAAAAGAATCTGAAATCATGACGTGTAGCTAGAGTGACAGGAATGGTAACAGATGATGCAACACAGACTGAATGAAACACAGAGACTAAATACCCACAGGGATGAGCAGGGGAAGTGGAAACACATGAGCAAGAACAGCTGACACACATGAACCTAATGACAGGACAGGGGCAGTGAAACTAAATACAATGAACAAAGAACACCAGACTCTTTCGAAATAAAACAGGAAACATGGAGACATAGACATGACACAAACTTGACAATAAGGACCACACAGACATAGACGCATGGACCAGGGAGACAGTACAGGGGGAGATGACAGAAACAACTAAGAAAAAAAGGACTAAACTGCAACCTAGAAATTAACTAGATGAGCTAAACTAGAACACAAATGAATACAAAAGATACATAAAAACTCAAACACTGGGTCGCACGACCCAGTACCGTGACACAAAGTACAATTATGATCAGAATGATTTAGTTTAAATATTTTGTTTATTTCCTTTAACATTTGAGTTTTTAGTCATGTTGGATTTAATGAACCTCTGAACATCCACCAAGTTACCTGTGACCGACTGAGGGGGAATTTTAGCCTCATGATAAACATGCAAAGTGTCAGAAACTACAAGATGTTAGCTTCCACACAACAAAAACATGTGCTGATAATAAGTGAACATAATGTGTGAGAGAAAGAAGCCTCACGTCATGTTTACACACACTGAAACAATGTACAAGAAATTAATAATAATATTAATAATAATATTTTGGTTAGTAACATGTAAACCACCTTTTGTTTATTCGTCATTATCTCAGAGACAGACAGATTTGTGCCTTACAATTAAAGCTTACAGCAAACACGAAGATGCTGACAAACATCAAAGTGGAGCAGAGTGACGCAGTTAGCAGAGATGCTGCTGATCTGACTCTTAAGCTATAGAAACCTCTTTTTTTTCCATTTAAACTCGACTCAATTCATGGTTTAACTTGAGGTTTAAATAAAGGTGAAAATCACAGATTACGGTAACAGATATATCAACTGGCTCTGATCCACCGACTTTGTCCTAAGGGACAGCAGGCTGATTAAAAAAAAGGGCGCAGCACCATAAAGAGACGATTAAAAGTGTTTCTACACGCTGCTGTTCTTTAACCAGCTGCACAGAATAAAATCACGTTCTGACAACTGAATGTAATATTCAGAAAATACAAGAGAAAGTCTCATTAGACTCTTAATGACTCCACCCAGTCTCTGCACACACGGACAAACTGAACCAGTATGAAAATAACTCTACTGAACACTGTTTATCTCACAGGAAAATATCGTTTAATTTTATAACAATTTAAATTATAAAACCTCACCTGCAGATACAAACACAAAGACGCTGAAACACAGCAGAGTCCCGCAGAGTGTCGCAGTTACAGGAGACATGTCTGTGTTCTCGAGTTCTGCTGATCTCACTCTGTTTTTTCTAGATGTGTGAGTCTTCTGGAATTTTCACTGTATAAACGTGCTCATAAAAAAATTCAGTGAAAAATGATACTGATCTGAGAACCGTCATAAAGGCGGTCTCAACTACACTTTGAGCAGTGTTTCAAAATCACTGCACTTTAGAAGTGTTGAAACATCCTAACCCAGATCGCAAAATCACATTAAATTAATGTTGATTCTTTAACAGGATTATCATTATGGTCAAGATTTAAATCTCAGTCTTCAAATAAATGTTGATTCATTGTTAAAATACTTATTAAAGCTGACAGTGTAATGGTAATGACATTGTTAACATTAATTTAAAGTTATCCTGTTGTGAGTGAAGTAGCGGTTTTTGATACGGACGACGCGGACGGGGGCGGCATCACGGGCATCAGCAAAAGATTTTTTTTTTTTTTTTTTACTGGTACTCATGCTGCCCCGACGTCAAGCCAGCGCATATTGGGAATGGCACAGGCGCCGATCGGTTTTCTATCGCCCAATTGCTGGGAGTAAGGGCGCCCTCCGTTTGCGAGGTGCGCAAGGGCTGGGCGGCGGAGGATTCACTGGCTGGCTGAAGCGGCATCTAATAACCAACTCGCTAAATTAAAAAACTTAAAACAAACCAACAAACACGAAAACAACAGACATTATGATACGGACTTATAATTTGCACCGATGCAAGGGCGTAGATTTGGTTTTGGCATTGGTGGGGACGGATGATTCAACCACTGAACCCTGCCCTGTTTCTTTTTTTTTCCCTTTTTGTCTTTGCTTCTTGATAAAAAAAAAAAAAAAGGGGGGGAGAAATATACTTGCTTACATAGCTGGACTGGCATACTGGGCTTTTTCCCGGTATGCCCGATACCGGCCCGATGGGCCGCTCGTGATTTTTCGTTTTTATGGGCCGATGGGGTTTTATTTCTTTTATTTTTTCAACGGTAAATGTCATTTGGCATTTTGTACAAATGTAGGCTGATAATAAATACATGATATCATTTCATTCATTTCAAAGGTTTATTTGCATGACGCACAAACAGACACAATTGAAAGGTACAAATGTGCATGACACGAATTCAAACGTGGTGCAGATGTGTGTCACAGGTTGATCTGGCTGTAGGCTGTGGCACTTGGCCAGAGGTGGCGCTGGTTGACTCGACTCCATGTTAGTGCACAAAGTAAACAGCACGCTGTAGTTGTGAAGCAAAAACGCTGAATTCGGAGAAATAAACCGTGCGAGGGGAACGATGACGACGACAAGAGTCTCCCGATCGTTTACTCTTGCTGTCCTGTGAACAACATCGGCGTGGTGTTACTTGTTTGCTGTTTTCGCGATCGCGTCGCGCATGAGGATATCACCAGGTGAACTCGCCACATTTGTAAACATTTTGTTGTTCAACAGCATCAAGACTGACTGAGTGTGTTTGAGATAACCTCACAAGTGTCACAGGTGACACATTTGGCGTTTTTTTGCTGGTTTGTCGGTAGCAGCTCCTGAAACGCAAGTCTGCCACACATCTGTTCGACCAACGCCAGTTGATCTAAACGCCAGTAGATCTGGAACACCGGCTCAGATATTTGAAGTTTACACAGCTACATTCTCGCCTGAAAATATGTTAAACGTCTATTTTGCGACCCAGAAACAGTAATGAGAGTAATATTAAAACTAAGTAGCTGCAGTAGTAGCAGCTATTGTTGGAAACTGGAATTGGCTGCGCCAATCTGAGATATGGGTTTTCAATTTTGTTGTCCGGGTGGAAAAACGGGGGAAATTGGGGAGAATGGTGGCTCCGGGAGATTTTCGGGAGCGGCACTGAAATTCGGGATTCTCCTGGAAAAATCGGGAGGGTTGGCATGTACGGCCTAGCATAGCCTGTAACGTTATTATGACGGACACATTTTATGAGTGAACTTGGCTTTAAGTGAGTTACAGGTTTCTTTGAAAAATACTTTGTTATATCCAGGTTCTTCCGTTGTGCTGCCATCCTCCTCTCCTCACAGCGCAGGCTTGCCGCTGCTACAACTAAACAGAGCTCCCTGATAGGCACAGCCAATCACATTGGCCATATTTGTCACATGACGTAGGACTTCAGTAGAGAACGTAATTTAACTCTTTCTGCACCGCTGGGCGAATGAGACGTTGACAGATAGATTTTTTTCTTTCTATCGGTTTTGTTTTTCTTTACTCGAAGAGATCAAATTATTGGTGGGGACATGTGCCTTCCGTCCATGCCAAATCTACGCCCTTGGCCAGCAGTTTATCTCAGTTAACGAGAGGAGAAGGCATGTGTTTGGCTCCTTCACATAGTGGACATTGAGTTGTTGTGTGGGGCACCAGTAGTCCATGTCTGTTGCTGTAACAGTAGTTCATGTTTAGAATAAAAAATCCCAGCTCACTGATTTGATCGGGGCTATAGTGCCTAAAATGTTGCATAGTTTTGCTGAGAGATCTTTTACTTTGTGGTGATCTTAGATGAGTAGTTTTATGGAAAAAAACCAGCAGGTCATTCAGTGTTCCCTTAGTGCTAATGTATCAGAGATGTTGGTGTACTATAACTGAAGTAATGTTGTTAAGTCCTTAAAGTCATATTCTTTTATTCTCATGACTGTATTTGAAGCGGTTTTTATTTTTGTATGATACCTGATTTATATGGAATATGGCTGAAGTAAACTAAAGCCTAAAATACTTCGTCATTTGTTTAATAGTAATTTAACATTATATAATTCACATATAAAACTATGAATTGTAATTTTAAATGGTTTAAAAGCATGTAGAATAACATATGTAAGCAAGTATATTTCTCCCTTTTTTTTTTTTTATCAAGAAGCAAAGACAAAAAGGGGAAAAAAAGAAACAGGGCAGGGTTCAGTGGTTGAATCATCCGTCCCCACCAATGCCAAAACCAAATCTACGCCCTTGCGCACACACACACACACAAAATGCATAAATGAACAGCTCTTTTTGCTTGTGATCTTTGCAACGAAAAATACTTTCTGTTTTGTCCTTTCTATTCTATCTCAGTTATCATTATTCTATTCTTCTATTCTAGGACTCATTTAAAGCAACTCTTATATGGGGAAACTTGTTTGCACCCTGGAAAAACACATTGTTTTTAAATTAGACTTCTGGGTTATTACTTCACAATTTTCCGTTACTACCACAAACTAATACGAAAAGTTATTTTCTCAAACAGGCAGTGGATCTGGACCAGTAAACAGCAGGCTCATTTTAGTCATGGAAATCATTTAACAACCAGGAGATGCCCCCTGCTGGCCACTAGAAATTATGCAGTTTTAAGACAATGTTTGAGTGCCCTGACACCTCTCAGCTTCCATAGCCATCCTTTGTGGATGAAGACCCAATAAAAACACAAGAAGTGAGCCTTATTTTGAATCTTGGAGACAGTTTATTGCCATCATGTTCTCTGCAGGTAGAGCCTGAGATTGGTTCCTGATACAAACAAAACAACAACAAAAGACAACCCAACACATACAGAGAGAAAAAACAACAATAACAAAAAAGCAACTGAGGGGGTCTGGGCCAACAGGAAGAGGGCTACACTATGATGTCATCATATCCATATCCGTGTTTCGAGTTCTGAAGCGACACTGCGCCGTAATGTCACAGATTCTGAGGTCATGATTAGAGCAGAGGTGCAGGGAATGGGCACAGCCTGTCAGTGAGGGGAGTTCTACAATGTTCTGGAATTCTGCCGAGTCATGGCTGCCATGGCAACACCCCACCCACTCCAAGTCCCTCCCCCATTCCACCTCAAAAAACAACAAAACTAACCAAAGAAAAAGAATAATGACTAAAATCAGCTTTATGAAGTAAAACAAACTTTACTGTTTGATTCTAAATTAACCCACAAACACACACAAACAGACGCTCAACACACACACACACACACACACTAACTCAACGGTTTGTGTGAGGGCAAAGAAACTCCCTTTAGCAGCATCCACAATAACCAAATATTAATGACACGTATAACTTTAGGATAATTATATTAATAAGTGAAGATGACTGATGACATCATAAACCAAAGGTCAAACATGGAGGTTGGTTAAAATACGCAGTACATGATGTGATACACAAAGGAAAAACAAACAGCCAATCAGAGGCCCAAGCTGGAAATGAAAAAAACAAATCTAAAAAAAACAAAAAAAAACAAACATATTTTCCCATCAGGCCCGGCAGTGGCAGCAGGATTAGCGATTGTCCTGTGATTGACCAACTCCAGAGATTCTGCTGACATCATGCTTCTCAGGCCAATTGCAATCACTTCTTTTGTTTTCATCACAATTATTGTCATCGTCATGGCGCTGACTCCCTCCTGCAGCGGGAAGGAGCATTGCCATTGGTTGGATCTAACCTTTTTATGAAAAAGCCTTAAAAGTCACAGAGCTCATAGTTGCTCCACTTGTTAACTCCCACAATCCTCTGCTTTGAGTGGGTGGAGTGTGCGCAGTATCGCCAACTCTCCCAGCTCCTCCTGGCAGTAAACTTGTCTTCATTAATTCAGTGCGAATAAAACGCACATAGGGTGCTGCGTTCGCTGGGACGCAGGAAGCTGGAAATTTGTTTCCTGTCTTACACATGTGAAGTGAACACAACACCAGCAAAAGTATGTGTGTGCAAATGTCATGTTTGAAAAACGAGAAGAAATTAAAAGCAACCTGAAACAGGTGGAGGCCACAATTTCCAGGATCCTGACGTGCCAGGAAGGCAGCAGTGAATTTTCCCATCCTTTTTGAATTGGACATAAAGTAAAAAGTGTCGCGTCCTTACAGCACGAATCTCGTATCACACCCGACATGCTGTAGTGTCTGTTACTTCTTCAAAAAAAAAAAAAAGCTTACTGTATATCAGCTTCTTCTTCTCTTCCTCAAAACCTTCTGCTTCTCAATACATCTCCCAGAATTCCTTCCTTATCCAGCCCTACATAAACTAATCCATCCCTTCAGGATTCTGTCTCAAAGCTCCCACATTTCCCACCTTGGGGCATCATCATGTGTTACGCATCACTTGCATTTCCCACGATTGCCAGAGACGGTGAACTTACCGTCAGCACGTTTCATGTGTTTAAAATCAGATTTAACACTTCAAATATACACACACAGCTCTTAAAAACAAACATCTGACAGATAAGACAAGCGCACCACCTACTCCTCTTCCTCTCTGCACCTCCTCTTCCTCAGGGGGGCATCTGCACTCGCCTTTCTCACCTGCTTCTCCATTTTTGGAACTCTGCGTGTTTTAGCGTTTTTACAAAAGCCACATTGGCACTTATTGTTCCTGCACTGATGCTTTTACCCTGACTAGGAGGCGCCACACAGCCGCTTTCTTTGGTTTGTAGCACTCAGCGATGCTGCATTCAAATCACATGGGAGAAGATGTAAATACAAGTTTCAAGCTTCAATCAAAAACAGATCACAGGTGGTAAATATGACAGGAAAAAAAGGCAACATTATCAGTGTGTTTTTCAAAGAATTAAATATTGAGAAAATGTACTCACATGTAATATATATGTTTCTGCATATTTTTTTCTCAAATTTAAATCAATATTTAAGTTGTTGAACTGTATACATTTTTTTTTGGTTTGCAGCAGATGCTAAATACAAGCACAGTGGGCTCTATTGTATTTATGATTAAATAAACGAGTAAAAATAAACTTCATTTTAATATTAATCACCATTTGGGAACTGCTCCAGATTAAACTCTTAATCATCAGTTTGAGGGTTGAAGTGAGTTAAACAAGCTGTACAATCTGTAATTCCCATGGAACTTGAATGCAGCGTAGGCTAGGCTAAGCTCACAATTTCACCTACTCTTCACTTGCTAACACTAAAAAAAAAAAAAAAAAAAAACTCTTCTAACCCAGAAACACCACCCTACTAACAAACATACTTGATCTTTAAAAAGAAAATTAGCTTCACCAGCAGACACGTTGGCTTTAAGGCACCTTGTTAACACAATGATCGACACCCGAACACCAGCCATCGGTGAAATTTAAAAAATAAAAAAAGGCTAAATTACTACGTGATCAAAGTCTGACAGAACAACATAACAGATAAAATAAAATAAAACAAATTCAAAATCACTTTTTGCACGTCAGTGTCGCTAACAGCTCACCTTTGCTAATTCAAGCTTCACACACACACACACACAAGCACAAACACACGCAGCAGGACAGAGGATACAGGGTGTGTAAAAGTGCTCAATTGCACACACGCGCGCACACTCTCAGCCGATTCTCTACAGCATCAGGATCGCCCTGTGTCCCGCAGCCAATCAGGAGTCTCCGTATTCAGGAGGTCAGAGGTCAGATCGGCGTCTCCTTGTTGTTGTTTTTGAGGTCCGGTGCGCTGAACTGCCGCCTCATCCTGGGCGGAGTGTTGAAGCTCCACGCCCCCGGCGGTGGCATAATGCCAAGTAGCATGTCAGCAGGAAGGGGTGGAGCCCCTGAGCGCGGCAGGCTGTGGTAATGGGGGTGAGGGTGAGGTCCAGGCTGGAATGGTGCATTGTGGGGGTTGTAGTAGGGATGGTGGTGGTGGAACTGATGGTGCTGGCGTTGATTATAATGGAAGCCTCCATCTCTGTCTCTGTCCCTGTCTCTGCTTCCTCCTCTGCCTCCTCCTCCTCTCTCCCCACCTGGCCCAGGTCAAAACCCCCTCCTCTGTCTTGGTCACCCCTGGTGGCCACCATTGCCACCACTGCTGAAGTGCTGGTCATTGTCGTAGCTCCCGTTCCCCTGTGGCGAGCTGTCCAGGGAGTTGCGGCGGTAACGACGCTGCTGGTTTTGGTTGTTGCCCTGGTTGTTGTAGTGATAGCCACCCTGGTTGCCCTGGTTACGCTGCTGCCAGGCGCGATGAGGACTTGGGGTGCGCATGCGAGGGGGCTGAGCTGGGAAGGGGAGGGGCAAGAGACCAGGCAGTTGACCTTGTGGGGGAGGTGGAGGTGAGGGAGAACCTTTAGCTTCTCCTCCTCCATTCTCCTTCTGCTCAACACCATCACCTCCTCCTCCCTCCCCCAGACCGAGAGCTTGCAGAGCGGCACTGGCGGGTCCCCATGACAGCCGATGGGCAGGGTTACTCTTAAAGGGAAACTTGAGCTTGCATTCCTGCGGAGGGATGAAGCGTTCTGACCTGGAGCTGGGGGAGGAGTAAAGTTAGGGACAGAGCACAGACTGTAAATTAAAGATGGTCACAGCATAAGCAACCGACTCGACTAAGTACAGATAAACAATCATTTGAAGGGTTTATTGATGACGATCGTTTGCAGTGACTTCTATTGGAACCCTCGCCATCACGGTATGGCCACACCCCCGAGCTCACCTTGGCTTTGGTTCTGTCCTCGCAGCTTCTTGGTGATGTTCTGCTGCTGCAGGTTCAGGAGGCGCTGCTGCTCCTTTTTCATCCAGCGGAGGCATCCTCTCCTGAACGCCGGGTCCTCCTCCATCAGCCGCTGAACTCTGACCTCTGGGTGGCTAGGGCATTCATCATCCCCGTCCCTATCTCCATCTCTCTCTCTCTGAGGGGACTCGCCTCCCTCGCCGTTCAAGTCGTCGTCCTGGAAACAAGTCAAACAACGGTTAACTCTGGTGGTGATGGGTTGAAGGGGCGGGACAGGAGGTGCGAACATACCTGAAGAGGTATGACGCTCTCCATCTTGATCATTCTGTCTCTCAGAGCTTTGATCTCCTCGTCCTTCATGTTGTTCTGCAGCTTCACCTCCTGCAGGAGTCGCACACATTTGGCTCTGCTCCTCTAGCGCCTCTCAGGTCGTGAAGAAAACAAGATTAGCATAACTCACCTCCAAAATATCTGTCAGCTTATCGATGTGAGCCTTCAAGTCGTACACGCCTGCCTTTTCTCCACCTTCCCCTGTCTCTCCTCCTCCACTACCACCACTTCCTCCTCCTCCTCCCCCCTCTTCAGCGGGAGGGCTCCTCTCCTCTCCGATGCCCACAGTGTCGCAGACGTCCTGGGCCACAGCCCTCCCTCTCGTTGGTGTCCTTCTTGGCGTACATGCGGCACAGCTCCTTCATCTTGACAATGGAGAGCGCCTCGATCTCCTGACGGGAGTGACGGAAGTCTCCCAGAGCCACCTGAGGGGGGCGCCACATACAGAGGAACAGGTTTAAAAAAAGAAAAAAAAGCTCCTCCTCTAATGTCCTCCGGACTGTTTGTGCTGGTTAATTTTACTGTTCTCCAAATCTCTCCACAGACTGCTAAACAATCAGGAGTGGAGCAACCAAACTTGGCACGCAGGTACATATTAGGGTCCCGAGGTTCTTATCTACATCAGACACTATGACATAATCATGTGGCCTAGGAACCTCATATCGACTGGTTACAATAACCCATTTTTAGCATCTATGCACCTGTCCACTGTAAGGTTGCGTGACCACAACCTAGCAATGGACTTCAGTGGCATCTACACCGTAGAGCAGGGCCTGAGTGCACAGAACCCACAAAAATGGGCAAATCTGAACCCACTCAGGTTTATAATTTGCCTCTGTATGTTCTGGTGCGATATCTTAAGACGATCACATATTTTACCTCACACAGGCTGAACAGACCAATCAACACTGTGCCATGGGTACTAGCTCTACTACCAACCCTCCGAGAACTCTGTGCTCCAGTTTTAGTGAGTGGACTTATTTCTTTACACTTAATCGCAGGCACCAGTGTCAGTGTGACACTCCCGTACAGTCCACGGATGCATGTTTTTAACTCTTAAATGCTACAGTCCAGGCTTCAAAATTTGGAAAGGAAAAGGTAATGTGGCTTTACTATGACTACCTTTTTTAAAGAGTTTATGGTTACACAGCAAGGTCTGTAACAATCTAGTGATCCTGGTTTTATTGGAAAATGCATCATGTATGATTTTCACAATTTACCACTTATTTGTTGCGTTTGACTGGAGCTATGGAGTCTAACTAACAGAGTCTGTCTGACTTAGTCATGGACCAAATTGGTCCAACACTACAGACCAGTGTCAAGTGTCCACCTGGAGCCATCTCCAGGAGGGTTTGGGTTTTGAAAGGTCCAGTGTATTTTTCAAGGTAAAGTTTTAACCCTTTGCCCCTGAATGTAGAGATATAAGAGTATTTATGAGAATAACTTCTAAAATGTTTATCTGTCCCTCTGAAACCAGTCAGAGAACACTCTGATATCACGTGTGTGTTTGTGAGACCTCGTAGCAGATCTCTTTGACGGCCTGCATGCGGAGGTCCTCCATGGTCACCCGTTTGGGGTCTTTGCTGATCCTCCTCTGAGGGATCTGATACACTCGCAGAGGCTCCCTCCTCTTCCCGCTGCTGGGCAGACCACAGCGTTTCACTATGGACTGCACCTGGACACAGACATACAGGTGAGACAGGTCAGCTCACAGGTACATTAATCTGCTCCAATGACTGTCCCTGTCAGCAGAAAAGCTTGCTTCACGATCCTATCAGGTCTCTATGGGATGTCACAGCTACATGAGGAGCTATGAACGAGGAGATTATGAGGAGCTGATACCTTGTTGGCTGGCAGCTTCTCTCTCAGGGAGGAGATGAGCCTCCAGCTCTCCTCACAGGATCGTTTGTCCGAGTCGTCCCCGCTGTCGCTGTCTGCGTAGGCTACTGCACACACAGAGAAGGTAAAACACCTGAAGCAGTCACCACACGAGCTCACCTGAAGGAGAAACTCACCAGTCTGTGCTGCTCCAGCAGCAGGTCAGCCTCCTCCTTCTCTTTACGGTACTGAGTCTCCACGTCCTGCAGTCTGCAGCACACACACGCACACACCAACCAACCAATCAGACGATCAATAATCAGGAAACAGCTCTGATATCTGACGTGGTTTACAGTGTGTCTACAGATGCTATCTGAAAACCACACTTCAGGGTCTAGTAAAGGTGCATCTACCTCTTCTCCATCTCCAGCTTGATGTCGATGCCTTGTTTCTCCAGCAGCTCTTTCTGCGCGTAGTTCCAGTCCTCCGGCTCCCCCTGCTGCTCCATCGTGGCGCTGCGCTCCCTCTCCAGCCTCGCCTGCTCCGGGTGGTTGAACCGAAACACGTGGTTCTTCCCCATCACAATGCGGTTACCTAGAGACGGAAACAGACAGGAAACGGAGTCTGAGGTCTCCTGCAGGTTTTGGGTGGTGTGTTTACTCCATCGATCAAACCTGCTTTGTTTTTCATGTTCGTGTGTAATAAGCTGTAAACTAAAGTGAAACCTGATGTAACAGCTGCAGGAGCAGTGTAATGGCAGGTGCTTCCTGTTTGTTTAAAGCCGCAGTGAACTCGTAAGAAAAGCTGCCGGGTGTGTTTCTGTACCTTGTTTTAATACGACAGCATCGGTGATCTGCTTCCCGTTAACGTAGGTCTCTGCTCCAACTAACTAATGACACATGAGCATGAAACGGTCTGATGGGAGGACTCGCAGCAGTGACGGAGGCTTTATCATGGACCTTAATATCTGGGCTTGTATCCTGTAACATTACTAGAAAGGTTGATCCACAATCCAGAGACAGAGACCTGGATCTGAAAAGGGGTATGTCCACAACTACAGAGGCCTCTCGGTCTCACATACAGACATGCACTGAAACCAGGGATCGTGCTACAGCGCACAGGGTAACAGCAGCAGACACACACACACAGATATACAGACAGAGGGTGAGGAAGGGGTGTCTGGGACAGGAGGAGGGAGGCGGGGAAGGCACAGGAAACATGGGTGTGAACATGAGGATGATGTCACCATGACGAGTAGCAATGACTAATACCTGACAGATTTCCTGGCAGCTTTCACAGAAAGAGAAGAAGAAAGAGTCACTCACTGAGCGCGGGCGCACACACACACACACACACACACACACACACACACACACACACACCTGTTTATAACTTTTAATGAAAACAGGAAGAGAGCTGCAGCTTCAGACTCTACACACAGTCCGAGAACAAAGAACTACAGCCTGGACACAGACCAGACCTCTAAGGTGAGACGCTCATGGAAAAAAACAAAAAAACAAAACAGGAATTTTCCCCCCATAATCTAGTGTACATTTATGCAAATTAGCACAGGTTTCATGACATATGTATATATAATACCACATTTGTATATTTAAAATGAAATTGCAATAGCAATCAAAACAATATTTTTAGTGTTAGTAACTAATTGAATCTATATATACATATATAAGTGCTCAAACTTTTCTTATCAGCATGTTCTGGCTGCAAAGTTTCGAATCCACACATCATGCGGAGCCATCATGTGGTACATAAAAGCACTGCAGGACCTTCTTTGTCCTTCTGGTCTCAAACTCTTCAGAAACCTTCTCAGAGAGGCTCGAGTGTGCTTTCAATATTTAAAGATGATTATAAGCCAGTGGAATCAGGAGGTGTAATGTGACAGAAGTCAAGAGCACATTTGTCTGCCACTGTGACTCATTCCAGACTTACACATGTTAATGATCAACTCAGCTGCCTGCAGGTCTGACTTTAACCCCGGCTGCTGCTGAAACATGTCAGAAACGTTACTTTGAGGAGTGATGCAAATCAAATCTGATTAAAAATGCATTTCCAGATCCATGTTTTTATTTCTGTTAGTCTCACACTGCCACAGCAGCTCAGCATGACTCACAGTTTAAAATCATTTTTATTTATGTCACACTGGCCCCTCTGTCTGAAACAAGCTGCTGTAGCTCCTTTCTTTGACGGCAGACTCCCCCAAACAGACCGCAGGTGTGCTCACAGGTATACTATTGATATGACCTCTTTATGACATCATATAGATCCTATAATAGAAACAAAAAGTGTGCGCTGTGCTTTGTGTGTAGGGCAGACTGCTCACAAGGATTACTGACAGCTATGCTCACTACATCATTAGAAACTCACACCACGTTTAATAAAAAGAAAAACTTCCAGCACTGGAACAGGAGATCTATGGCAGCAGATTGTAGAAGAGGCCAACTATGATGCAGCAGGTGGTAACGATGATAAGTAAGTAATTTGTACAAATGTAGTTTGTATTTTTATTCTTTTATAACTTCAGATGTTAAACAGCTTCAGGTAACGTGTAGAACATGTTTCTCTGGTGTGTATAAAGTACTGAAGGACCCATGGTTCATAATGAGGTTATTGCACAGTGAACTACAGGAGCTGATCAAACCACAGGACTGAGGCTGCTTAAACTCCGCACAATGAAGCTGTGTGACCACAAAACAGCAGTGCAGCAGAGCAGAGACAGCCAATCAGGCATCAGAGTGTCAGACATGTGAGCAAAGGTTTATGCAAGGAGTAAACATCTCACCTTCTCCCTGCTCGTTGGTCTCACTGACAAAAACGCAGTGAATCTCCTTTATGAACTGACCCGACAGTTTAATGTCCACGTCCTGCTGCCCGACCCTGGCGCGCGCACACACACACACACACACAGACAGATGAAAAAACTAATGTAAACACCTGCCAAGCTAGTTATACAACTCCACCAGGAATAAAGATGAAGGTGCAACTTCTCCTGCAATAAAACTAACGGAGGAGCTTCTGATGTCCAAGATCATGAAGTAGTTGTTAGATAACAGCGAGTGTCGTGTCTGATAAGATACGTAATGAAACTCATTGTTCTCCACGATGACTCTGTGGATCATTATCGGTGTGGTAACCTCTGCACGAGCAGATTTCTGCATGCACTACATGTAAACAGTGTCATTACTTTTTCTACTAATGAAGTAAAGCAGCTAAACTAGTGATGGACTTGTGTCTGTGTGTAATTTGTTGCTTTCACATGGAGATGAGCCGAGGCGTCTCTGACGTTTGGTCTCTGCACAGGATGGCTAAAACGTTTCACACTTTAGACTCAATTTATCAGATTTTCTGAGCAAAGACCAACAAAATGATCAAATAACTGATGAACTAAATGACCGATGATGAAATCACTGCTGACCTGGTCACTCCCTCCTTGATGTAATAGAGGAGGCACTCGGACATCAGAGGGTCTTCATTCAGGTTGACCAGGTGAGGCGTCTGTAACACACACAGACATGACATTAACTTTAGTTTTACATGATGGGGTCATCTTTTTCCCCCTTTAAAAGTGAGGCGGATCCACACAGTGAGAGTGGAAGATAGAAAACACTAAACACGATTGGATGCTGTTAACTTTTAACTAGTACTAAACATGTGACTGGAGCCAGGACTGCATTCAGTCAGATCCTTTTATAAGCACTTTTATAAACAGCATCATTTACCAAAGTGAACAACACACCATGAATGAAGACAACACTACTAAAGTGAATGTTGACACTGAGTCGAAGTTCACCTGAAGTCATTAAAGGTTGTCAGATGTCGTCTTTATGAGGGAAAGAGTTAAAGATGTTCGGTGAGGTGGTGGTACGGAGAGAAAAGCTGCTGCACGATTTATCGTCTCTGAGTTTTAATCTGGATTTCAAACATCTGCTCAGCAGACTGCAGCGATTTTACTGCAAAGACCAGAGAGACTTAAAATCAAACTGTGACATCATCACTTCTAAAGCTGAGTGCGCGTCGACACAGGTGCTTATGAGCAGCAGACACTCGGCTCTGACTGGACGAACACTCCCAGGCATGAAGTAAATTACATCTGGCTCTGTATTTAGATTATGTAATCATCTTATATTTTATATATTTGTAATTTATATTTTATTGTGATTTTACTGGAAAGCACTTTGGTGTACTTCGGTCTTAAAAATGTGCTATATGATTGATTGTAAAATCAATTTATCGGCTGTTCTAACAAAACACACCAACTCAAAGAGTAGCTTTAACCTGACATAAAGGTGAATCCAAAAATTAAATACACTGTTTTAAAATACCAGCAGGAGTTACAGCTCCTAACAAATACCTGCATATCGTGTGTCAGCAGCCAGGGATCACACAATCCTAAAGTTAAAGTATTACTAAACCAGTTCCACAGACTGTCAGAGCTTACATAATAACATTTTCTGCAAAGATGTCTGCAGACACAGAACAGACTGACAACAGTATATATAGAGAGAAAGGGTTAAATATACACTCACTCCTTTAGGAGAGAAGACGCCCAGCGTTCCTCCATCTTCCTTTATGGACACGCCCATCTCTGCCAGCAGGGGCTCTCTGAGGGAGCGAGCGAGAGACAGAGACATCAATCATCATCCATTTTTTTTCTCCCTCTGTGTTCGTGTTTCCAAATGTTTTCATCTGTGAGTTAGTGAACAAACACACTCAGCTTTTCCACCTGTGCTGTAAACACTACAGTTCCCATGAGCCTCGTCTGCCACAGTGGATAAAGGGTCGTTAAACCTTTTTTTGCCTTCATGAACAGTGGGAAACGCCAAAAGATGTGTCACTCTGCTGACACAAAACCTCGCATGGTAGCTGTTGCCGGGTCACAGACATGAGTTGTTGTTTTTTATCAGTGTCAGTGCAGAAGCGCCAAGATTTCAAGCTAATACAGAGGACGATCCAGCAGCTTGAAAAGATGAGACTTTTTCCACTTCTACACCTGCCCTGAGGTTTTGTCTGAGTGGCTCAGGAGAAAAAGAGCTGCCCTCAGCAGCGGTATAAATGCTGATGTTCATGATATCGTCGTTACGTTTAAGAAAGTAACAGGTGACACCAAAACATGTTCACTATATTAACTACGGACAGAGGCAAACATGTAAAAAGCTCAGATTCAAATAAAACTAACCTCTCCAAACGAATAGATTCTGTTTTTCTCAGTTTCTCCTCCCACGTCTCGTTCAGCTCAGCGATGATTTTCTCTGTTTCCTACATGCAAAAACACACACATGTATTGTAAACATATACCAATAAAACTTCTTCATTCTCATTCAAAGAAGGTGAAATAGTGCTCAGCAACTCCTGTTTGCAGTGTAATCACAGATGTACAGAAAACTTTTGCTGAATTTCTCTTAAACTGAGAAAAACTAAAAATATGAGGATTCCCAGACACGTTCTGAAGTTTTAAGTCTGTTTTTTCTCATTCTTTTCAATCGATTTCCAGAAAACTATCAAAGAAGTAATAGATTTCTCTGACAGTGGAAGTCACACTGGATCTAAGATTATATGTTTCTCAAATTTAGATATGATGGAATTATGACCCGGAAAAGTGCGAGGTGATAAAACGTCTCGCCCTACCATCAGTCTCTCAGCTGCTTCCTCTTTGCTGATGTTCTCTGTGGACTCTCCCTCCACCCTTTCCTCTCCATCCTCAATCAGCTGATCACGGTCAGCAGGCGTGTCACCTTCAGATACCGGCTCAGCGCCTGCACAGGAAATAAAACATTTAATTATGAAAACATGATGAACCACTTCTGTATTTTTTAAATTTAAACTAGTAAAGACAAAGGCACAGTCTTTTTGGATTCCCAATAATCCACATAAACATATAGAGTGACCTGGAGGGGCGGAGCCATTCTCAGGCGTGATCCCATTGGATGTGAGAGCCAGCTGGAGAGGGGAGGGGGACGCACCTGCGACACCACCGGGGCCGTTGATGTTGTTGTTGTTGTTGACTTTAAGAGACACAGAAAGAGAGCAGAGAAGAAGAAGTGAAGAGGAGGAGATTTAATTTCTAACATGCTGGAATCTCAGCAATCCTGGTTATGTAACGACAGCTTGTAAATATCTTCTCACACACACACAGTTGCTGTTGTCTGTAAATAACCGTCTCTACAGCATACTGCACATAGACGTGCTGTTCATACCAGGTCCAAATGAAAGAACAACAGCATGTGATGTGTACAGTTTATTAGGCCGTAAACAGACTGCATTCCATGTTTATATGAAGCACAGTCTGAGTATCACATCCACAGCGTTTGCGTGTTTAGCAATGCATAAGGTTCACAATAGAAATAAACTCTGCTGTCTGAGAGGAGCTTCTCTGCTTCTCCAGCTTTTTATGAGCAGTGTTGATGCGCAGCACATTTCTAAGCTTTTTCTTATAAATAATCATGATGGATTCACAGCATCGCAGACACCAGATATTTAAATGCTTCAGAAAAGAATCAATGTGCATGTGACACTTAGGAACGGGACTTTTTCATACCAAGAAATCAAAACCACACAGCAGCAAGTTAATGATTAACCTCATGTTGTGGATGTATTTAGAGTATTTAGAAATACTTCAGTCAGAGCATCATCTCATTAATTGTTTTTTTCATGTTTGTTTTGACGTTAAACTTTATTGTAAGACCTGCAAGAACAGACGCACTGATCCTGTTTTTGAAGCTGAAAGAATCTGAAAGAGAATTTGAACCCGAACGTCAGACTGAACAAGCAGATAAGGTTCATTATTCTGTATGTGTGCATACCAGCATTGTCCAGCAGCTCCTGCAGGCCCTGAGAGAACAGCAGGTTTCTCAGTCGCTCCACTTCGGCCTTCAGCTCTCTGATCAGTTTGGCATTTGGATCTTCATTGATCACAGCGTTACAGCGAATCTGTTTGGCACGGTCAGCATATCTGGAACCGAACCGGACCGAATCAGATTATATTAATCTGACTATGCCAGCTTTGCAACATACCCGCTGCCTGAAAACACATTAACTGATCCATAAAAAGCCTCATAGACAGATTACACCAAGTAACTGACCTCAGAGTGCTCAGTGTTTCTTCGTAGTTGATGTCAGCAGGACTTAGCGCAGCAATCATTGCTGTGCGAGAGTTTCCTCCTGAAAGAAGCACACATCAAACCTTTAAGGTACTTAAACTTTGCCTGATATTAACTCTGCAACTCTATACATGTCTGTGGGGTTAAAGTGTACTATTGGTCCTGACAGGTTAAAGTGTACTATTGGTCCTGATAGGTTAAAGTGTACTATTGGTCCTGACAGGTTAAGGTGTACTATTGGTCCTGACAGGTTAAAGTGTACTATTGGTCCTGACAGGTTAAAGTGTAGTTTTAGTCCTGACAGGTTAAAGTGTAGTTTTAGTCCTGACAGGTTAAAGTGTACTATTGGTCCTGATAGGTTAAGGTGTAGTTTTGGTCCTGACAGGTTAAAGTGTAGTTTTAGTCCTGACAGGTTAAAGTGTACTATTGGTCCTGACAGGTTAAAGTGTACTATTGGTCCTGATAGGTTAAGGTGTAGTTTTGGTCCTGACAGGTTAAAGTGTAGTTTTAGTCCTGACAGGTTAAAGTGTACTATTGGTCCTGACAGGTTAAAGTGTACTATTGGTCCTGATAGGTTAAGGTGTAGTTTTGGTCCTGACAGGTTAAAGTGTAGTTTTAGTCCTGACAGGTTAAAGTGTACTATTGGTCCTGATAGGTTAAAGTGTAGTTTTAGTCCTGACAGGTTAAAGTGTACTATTGGTCCTGACAGGTTAAAGTGTACTATTAGTCCTGACAGGTTAAAGTGTACTATTGGTCCTGATAGGTTAAGGTGTAGTTTTGGTCCTGACAGGTTAAAGTGTACTATTAGTCCTGACAGGTTAAAGTGTACTATTGGTCCTGACAGGTTAAAGTGTACTATTGGTCCTGATAGGTTAAGGTGTAGTTTTGGTCCTGACAGGTTAAAGTGTAGTTTTAGTCCTGACAGGTTAAAGTGTACTATTGGTCCTGACAGGTTAAAGTGTACTATTGGTCCTGATAGGTTAAAGTGTACTATTGGTCCTGATAGGTTAAGGTGTAGTTTTGGTCCTGACAGGTTAAAGTGTAGTTTTAGTCCTGACAGGTTAAAGTGTAGTTTTGGTCCTGACAGGTTAAAGTGTACTATTGGTCCTGATAGGTTAAAGTGTACTATTGGTCCTGATAGGTTAAAGTGTACTATTGGTCCTGATAGGTTAAAGTGTACTATTGGTCCTGACAGGTTAAAGTGTACTATTGGTCCTGATAGGTTAAAGTGTACTATTGGTCCTGATAGGTTAAGGTGTAGTTTTGGTCCTGACAGGTTAAAGTGTAGTTTTAGTCCTGACAGGTTAAAGTGTAGTTTTGGTCCTGACAGGTTAAAGTGTACTATTGGTCCTGATAGGTTAAGGTGTAGTTTTAGTCCTGACAGGTTAAAGTGTAGTTTTAGTCCTGACAGGTTAAAGTGTACTATTGGTCCTGATAGGTTAAGGTGTAGTTTTGGTCCTGACAGGTTAAAGTGTACTATTAGTCCTGACAGGTTAAGGTGTAGTTTTAGTCCTGACAGGTTAAAGTGTAGTTTTAGTCCTGACAGGTTAAAGTGTACTATTGGTCCTGATAGGTTAAGGTGTAGTTTTGGTCCTGACAGGTTAAAGTGTAGTTTTAGTCCTGACAGGTTAAAGTGTACTATTAGTCCTGACAGGTTAAAGTGTACTATTGGTCCTGATAGGTTAAAGTGTAGTTTTAGTCCTGACAGGTTAAAGTGTAGTTTTGGTCCTGACAGGTTAAAGTGTAGTTTTGGTCCTGACAGGTTAAAGTGTAGTTTTAGTCCTGACAGGTTAAAGTGTACTATTGGTCCTGATAGGTTAAGGTGTAGTTTTGGTCCTGACAGGTTAAAGTGTAGTTTTAGTCCTGACAGGTTAAAGTGTACTATTGGTCCTGATAGGTTAAGGTGTAGTTTTGGTCCTGACAGGTTAAAGTGTAGTTTTAGTCCTGACAGGTTAAAGTGTACTATTGGTCCTGATAGGTTAAAGTGTAGTTTTAGTCCTGACAGGTTAAAGTGTACTATTAGTCCTGACAGGTTAAGGTGTACTATTAGTCCTGACAGGTTAAGGTGTAGTTTTAGTCCTGACAGGTTAAGGTGTAGTTTTAGTCCTGACAGGTTAAAGTGTACTATTAGTCCTGACAGGTTAAAGTGTACTATTGGTCCTGATAGGTTAAAGTGTAGTTTTAGTCCTGACAGGTTAAAGTGTACTATTGGTCCTGACAGGTTAAGGTGTACTATTAGTCCTGACAGGTTAAGGTGTAGTTTTAGTCCTGACAGGTTAAAGTGTAGTTTTAGTCCTGACAGGTTAAAGTGTACTATTGGTCCTGACAGGTTAAAGTGTACTATTGGTCCTGACAGGTTAAAGTGTACTATTAGTCCTGACAGGTTAAAGTGTACTATTGGTCCTGACAGGTTAAAGTGTAGTTTTAGTCCTGACAGGTTAAGGTGTACTATTGGTCCTGACAGGTTAAAGTGTAGTTTTAGTTCTGACAGGTTAAAGTGTAGTTTTAGTCCTGACAGGTTAAGGTGTACTACTGGTCCTGACAGGTTAAGGTGTAGTTTTAGTCCTGACAGGTTAAGGTGTAGTTTTAGTCCTGACAGGTTAAAGTGTACTATTGGTCCTGACAGGTTAAGGTGTACTATTGGTCCTGACAGGTTAAAGTGTACTATTGGTCCTGACAGGTTAAAGTGTAGTTTTGGTCCTGACAGGTTAAAGTGTACTATTGGTCCTGATAGGTTAAAGTGTAGTTTTAGTCCTGACAGGTTAAAGTGTACTATTAGTCCTGACAGGTTAAAGTGTACTATTGGTCCTGATAGGTTAAAGTGTAGTTTTAGTCCTGACAGGTTAAAGTGTACTATTGGTCCTGACAGGTTAAGGTGTACTATTAGTCCTGACAGGTTAAGGTGTAGTTTTAGTCCTGACAGGTTAAAGTGTAGTTTTAGTCCTGACAGGTTAAAGTGTACTATTGGTCCTGACAGGTTAAAGTGTACTATTGGTCCTGACAGGTTAAGGTGTACTATTGGTCCTGACAGGTTAAAGTGTACTATTAGTCCTGACAGGTTAAAGTGTACTATTGGTCCTGACAGGTTAAGGTGTACTATTGGTCCTGACAGGTTAAAGTGTAGTTTTAGTCCTGACAGGTTAAGGTGTACTATTGGTCCTGACAGGTTAAAGTGTAGTTTTAGTTCTGACAGGTTAAAGTGTAGTTTTAGTCCTGACAGGTTAAGGTGTACTATTGGTCCTGACAGGTTAAGGTGTAGTTTTAGTCCTGACAGGTTAAAGTGTAGTTTTAGTCCTGACAGGTTAAGGTGTAGTTTTAGTCCTGACAGGTTAAAGTGTACTATTGGTCCTGACAGGTTAAGGTGTACTATTGGTCCTGACAGGTTAAAGTGTACTATTGGTCCTGACAGGTTAAGGTGTAGTTTTAGTCCTGACAGGTTAAAGTGTACTATTGGTCCTGACAGGTTAAGGTGTAGTTTTAGTCCTGACAGGTTAAAGTGTACTATTGGTCCTGACAGGTTAAGGTGTACTATTGGTCCTGACAGGTTAAGGTGTACTATTGGTCCTGACAGGTTAAAGTGTACTATTGGTCCTGATAGGTTAAAGTGTAGTTTTAGTCCTGACAGGTTAAAGTGTACTATTAGTCCTGACAGGTTAAAGTGTACTATTGGTCCTGACAGGTTAAGGTGTACTATTAGTCCTGACAGGTTAAGGTGTACTATTGGTCCTGACAGGTTAAAGTGTACTATTGGTCCTGACAGGTTAAGGTGTACTATTAGTCCTGACAGGTTAAAGTGTACTATTGGTCCTGACAGGTTAAGGTGTACTATTAGTCCTGACAGGTTAAGGTGTAGTTTTAGTCCTGACAGGTTAAAGTGTAGTTTTAGTCCTGACAGGTTAAGGTGTACTATTGGTCCTGACAGGTTAAAGTGTACTATTGGTCCTGACAGGTTAAGGTGTACTATTGGTCCTGACAGGTTAAAGTGTACTATTGGTCCTGACAGGTTAAGGTGTACTATTGGTCCTGACAGGTTAAGGTGTACTATTAGTCCTGACAGGTTAAAGTGTACTATTGGTCCTGACAGGTTAAAGTGTACTATTAGTCCTGACAGGTTAAAGTGTACTATTGGTCCTGACAGGTTAAGGTGTACTATTAGTCCTGACAGGTTAAGGTGTACTATTGGTCCTGACAGGTTAAGGTGTACTATTGGTCCTGACAGGTTAAAGTGTACTATTGGTCCTGACAGGTTAAGGTGTACTATTAGTCCTGACAGGTTAAGGTGTAGTTTTAGTCCTGACAGGTTAAAGTGTAGTTTTAGTCCTGACAGGTTAAGGTGTACTATTGGTCCTGACAGGTTAAAGTGTACTATTGGTCCTGACAGGTTAAGGTGTACTATTGGTCCTGACAGGTTAAAGTGTACTATTGGTCCTGACAGGTTAAGGTGTACTATTAGTCCTGACAGGTTAAGGTGTACTATTAGTCCTGACAGGTTAAAGTGTAGTTTTAGTCCTGACAGGTTAAGGTGTACTATTAGTCCTGACAGGTTAAAGTGTACTATTGGTCCTGACAGGTTAAAGTGTACTATTAGTCCTGACAGGTTAAGGTGTACTATTGGTCCTGACAGGTTAAGGTGTACTATTGGTCCTGACAGGTTAAGGTGTACTATTAGTCCTGACAGGTTAAGGTGTACTATTAGTCCTGACAGGTTAAAGTGTACTATTAGTCCTGACAGGTTAAGGTGTACTATTAGTCCTGACAGGTTAAAGTGTACTATTGGTCCTGACAGGTTAAGGTGTACTATTAGTCCTGACAGGTTAAAGTGTACTATTAGTCCTGACAGGTTAAGGTGTACTATTAGTCCTGACAGGTTAAAGTGTACTATTGGTCCTGACAGGTTAAAGTGTACTATTAGTCCTGACAGGTTAAGGTGTACTATTAGTCCTGACAGGTTAAAGTGTACTATTGGTCCTGACAGGTTAAGGTGTACTATTAGTCCTGACAGGTTAAGGTGTACTATTAGTCCTGACAGGTTAAGGTGTACTATTGGTCCTGACAGGTTAAAGTGTAGTTTTAGTCCTGACAGGTTAAGGTGTACTATTAGTCCTGACAGGTTAAAGTGTACTATTGGTCCTGACAGGTTAAGGTGTACTATTGGTCCTGACAGGTTAAGGTGTACTATTAGTCCTGACAGGTTAAGGTGTACTATTGGTCCTGACAGGTTAAAGTGTAGTTTTAGTCCTGACAGGTTAAGGTGTACTATTAGTCCTGACAGGTTAAAGTGTACTATTGGTCCTGACAGGTTAAAGTGTACTATTAGTCCTGACAGGTTAAGGTGTACTATTAGTCCTGACAGGTTAAGGTGTATTGTAAGTGCAGACACAACAAGTCTTGTTAATTGTTTGATCAAAGAAACATGCTGTTAGTCCTAGTATTGACGTTATTACTAATAGCTGTTAGCCTTAAATGACTCCTTGTACTGTTTATTTATGCTCAATCTGACATTGTGAATACTCCTTTAACCTACCAATGCTCTACTTACCCAGGTTCTCCTTCAGTAGCCAGGTGAGAACAGAGTCTCTGTAGGGAATAAAATCACTTTTCCTCTTTTTACTGCTCTGCTGCAGATCAGAGACAAGAAGCAGTCAGTTTTCCCATGTACCAGAACCATCTCCCACATTGCACATGACTGTATTTGACTTGTAAATATGAAGAGTGTAGAATTACCATTTCAGCCAAAGCTGAAATCACTTTTCCTAATGTGGTCAGAGATTTGTTGATGTTTGCTCCTTCCTTCATGCAAACATACAATGAATACATGATGAATGTGGCAGTGGATGCATGACAATGAGTAGCACATGAGTAGATACATAATCTGATTGCGCCACATTATCTCTGACCTTGAGCCGTGTGCCCTTTGCCCCAGAGGAGTCTGATTGTTCACTTCCAGCCAGGTCGACCAGACTGATCTTACTGACCTGAAGAGAAAAGTGCGAGAATCAAAATAAAAACCTGACATTTGGGGGGAAAAAAAGTCCTTTGGGACAAAACAGAGAAGCAGACACACTTTCTGGTTTCTGCTTTTGTCCAGGCTGGTCATCTGATCTCGTCGTTTTTGGGTGAAGACGATGGTGAAGACAGCGTGGGACCTGGACGACGTCTCATTCATGTTTGTAGCTGCGACCGTCCTGCAATCAGAAATAAACTTGATTAGTTTAATGTTACTGCAATTCATTCTTTACAATAATACAGATGTTACACATTTATAGCACAAGTGTAGAATAAGTAACATTGGCTAATGGGCGATTAATGAACTGATTGGGTATCAATCTGATCATGGCTCAAAAGATAGACAAGTCCATCTACTGTGCCGATCTACATAATTCTGCTGTATTATATGATGGATTGGTTACCAGTAGAATAAGATTTATGTTTTTCAAAAATTTAGATCATTTGCCTTCCAAACTTCCTCAGACAGCTGCAGCCTTTTACACTTTGTTTTAAACTTCAACCTCTGAAATTATCCGGAAGAAAACTGACCGAGCTTTGTTGCCGGCGTCCATCAGGTCCCGGATGTCCGTGAATCCAGTCACAGCCAGTTTGGACAGATCCTCCACGTAGGGCCCCAGGATGGGATGCTCCCGGACCCGCAGCGTGCCCTGGGATTTTGGGTTCAACAGGTCCCGAACCCGCTCACAGTAGATCTCCATGTAGGACACCTGTGATGGATGTTTAATCGGGTAAATCAGTTTAAATAAAACTGATCAGGTTAGATGAGGGCTCACCTCTACGGAGTAGGTCAGGTCAGGATCTGTGTTTTCTCCTGTTCTCTGAAACAAGTCCTCACATAGCTGAACACACAGACAGACAGACATTTATATAATTCTTCATCAGTTATGCCTTTGAATCAGTAAACATTAATGCAACAGCAGTAATGACGTGACATGACTGCGTTTACCTGTGGTATGATCCCTTCCTGTCCAGGCTCCTGTTTGCCCATCATAGTGTAGCTCTTTCCTGCACCCGTCTGTCCATACGCAAAAATACACACATTGTATCCTGGAAAACAACAACAACAACAACAATATTACAAGTTATTCTAAAATTATAAATAAAGTCCTCTTTAGCTTATTCCTGTATTAGACATTAAGACTATCAGCCTGCCTATGTAGAATATAATTGTGCTGTCATGATCAGCATCATCATCACCATCAACAGTCTCATTTTACACATCAGTATCACTATAGTAACAAGTATCAGCATTGTTACCGGTCACCATTAGTCTCATTAGCTACATAGTCGGAGTTGGACTATGGAGGACCGATACTGCCAAATTTAATTAGAGTTAAAAAAAATTTAAAATTGTATTTTAGCAGACAGAGGTCGGACTATTCTTTGACATCTGAGAGGACGTTCAGACGCACCTTCGAAGGCGTGCAGCAGCATCTCCTCTCCGATGTCCTTATACACCTGTGTCTGAGAGGTGAAGCCGGGGTCATCGGGCTGCAGGGACACAAACACATGGCACTGTTATCACTGATTCTGGGTTATAATATTGATGTTTTCTGTGTGTGTGTGTGTGTGTGTGTGTGTGTGTGTGTGTGTGTGAGAGTGAGAGAGAGAGAGAGAGTGTTTTCACCGTTGTGTGTGACCAGTAGGAGTAGTCAAAGGTGAAGTTCTTGGCTCCATCTTTGGGCTGTTTGGGATTGGAGATGCCTGGAAAGAATCATAAAGAAACAACCTTCAGTGCATGACCAGAAGTGTGTGGACACACTCCAGTTTTATTTCTTTTCTCCTCACTTTCAAATATGGAGGCAACAAAATGTGACTGTTGAAGTGGGGACATCTGCATGTGACCACTCCCAGCATTCACAGCATATATGACGGGCTCTGCATATAAATATTAGTCAGATGGACACACAGCTGCCAATAACAGCCCTGCTGCAGTGAAGTCTATTAATAACCAGGCTGTGTGTGCCTGTCAGTTTATGCAGCAGTAGGATCAGACGTCACATGACAGCCCAGGAGGACGTTGGGATCGCTGAAGCCATAAAAACCCCTAACCCGCACAGGGACAGGAGAGTGTTAGCATTCTTTGTTAATTAAAATCAATAGTGACTGTTAGCCTAAAGCTAAATGCTGTTACAGTCCAGGGACTGTTATATTCTTCAGCCACATTAAAGTGATGCCACAGCTGCTTTCATGGCTAACTCTGCGACGAGCAGGTTCACAGCGTTTAAGCTGAAGGTCAGTTTTAACTTTATTAATGCTCGTGACAGAGGATTAACCTCCAAAACACCAACATGGCCGCAGCCACAATGCTACACCTGAGGCTTTAATATGCATAGAGGCTATATCCATGTTATACCCACAGTTTATGATTCAAGGTCACAATAAAAATCCTCCTTACATCATAATGAGATGGTGATCATAAAACTCTGTCATTATCTCATTATCTAAAAACCTTTGTAATCTGTTTCCATGGTTTCTCATTTATTTGTTCTCCTTTCTTTATCTTTGTCAGGACATCTGAATGTTTCAGATCCTGTGAGGACATCTTCAGGTTAGTGTCTCAGTAAGGGGCCCCATAAAGCCTAAAGGACAGAACATGTGTGTTGTTCTCACAGGTGGTGTTTCCCTGCATCTGGATCACACACTTGGCGTTGCGTCCGATCTCTCTGGAGTTGAATGGGCGGACTCGCACCGCCACCTTCACTGATGCACCCGCCATTTTTCAGCTCCGCCCACCACCTGAGCACAGCAAATGAGAAAGCACGGTTAAAAAAAGCAGTCATAAACATACAGAAAAAAATCCAAATCACACAGCACACAGAGGGTTTCTTCACTACTTTGGTCAATTTTAGTGTCTTTCTGTTGATCCTTTAGTCGTGTTTTTTTAATATCCATTTTTCCCTGTGCTTCCAGGCTGCTCAGACCACTTTTCCTCCTCTTTCCCAGCACTCCTCCCTTCATTTTACGAGCCGGGTTTTTCTCATTCCCGCTCTTTTCTTTCTCTCCTCCTCTTTTTCCAGTCCTCAGTTTTCCATCCCCCTATCATCCTTTTTTCCTTCACACATTTTCATTTCCTCTTCTTCTCTCCTCTGTCCTCTTCCATAGTCTTCCTATAATCCTCAACTCTTATTTTTCCCCTCATCCTTAAGTTTTCCTCGACTCTCTAAACTGCCTTCTCCTTTCTTTCTTCATTTTTCCATCTTACCGTTTCTGCCTTTCGTTCTTATCCTCTCCCATTCATCTCATCTTTCCTTTTCTTCCTCCTCTTCTTGTTAATGCTTTTTCTTACTTCCTCTATTCATCTTTCTGCTTTCCTCCTCTTCCCTTTCTCATCATCTACATTTCTTATGCTTTTGTTTCCCAGCTTCTCTCGTGCTTTTATTCTCCTTTCTTACCTCCAACTCATCTGAAGCATTCAAACAATGTTTCCTCCTCTCTCCCCCTTTCATTAGCGTCTCCTGAGTTCCTCCCTTCATTCTTTCCTCCCTCTTGACATTCCCGTTCTTCCTCGTCTCAACGAGGCTCTTTTTCACCCCAGTTTCCCTACTTTTTTCCCTTTTATTGTTCCTCTCGTTCCCAAACCTTTCTCTCTTTGTGTGTCAGTCTATGCCGATCGCCCTCGCCTCGGGCCCATCTACACTCCAGTCGGTTCTCATGGGAAGGAACCTCGTCAGATACTGTTGCAGTCAGCGAGTGTGTGTGTGTGAGGTCTGTTAAACAGTGAGCAGGTTATTGATCTGACAGTCAATCATCTATCAGAGTGGGATGATCATCGGCCTGCTTGCGATCAGCTCAGTGGTGTTGATGTGTTAGCATGTCAGAATCAGAATCAGAAAGGGTTTATTGCCAAATGTTGAGCAGGTTTACAACATTAGGAAATTGCTGCGGTGCTTCAGTGCAAACATAGTGTTATAAAAATATAAAAATAAGAATAAGAATTAAAAGTGCTACGTAGAAAGATATATACATGAGTGCAGGTGGTGATCAGTGCCAAACATGGAATGATGCAGTGAACACAGCGTAGGGTCATGTGTTAGTGGTGGGAACAGTCATACGGTTATTGTTCATGTGTCCAACAGCAGAGGGGAAGAAACTGTTCTTATGGCGAGAGGTTCTGGTGCGAATGGACCGGAGCCTCCTGCTTGAGGGGAGCAGGTCAAACAGACTGTGTCCAGGGTGAGAAGGGTCAGCTGAGATCCGAGCTGCACGCCGCAATGTCCTGGAGGTGTACAGGTCCTGCAGAGATGGGAGTCTGCAGCCAATCACCTTCTCAGCAGAGCGCACAACACGCTGCAGTCTCTGTTTGTCCCTGATAGTGGCTCCAGCGTACCACACGGTGATGGAGGAGGTGAGGATGGACTCGATGATTGCAGTGTAGAATTGCATCATCGTCCGTGTTGGCAGGTTGAATTTCTTCAGCTGCCTCAGGAAGTACATCCTCTGCTGGGCTTTCTTGATGACGGAGGTGATGGTGGGCTCCCACTTCAGGTCCTGGGTGATGGTGGTACCCAGGAAGCGGAATGAGTCCACAGAGGTGATGGGGGTGTCAGTCAGGATGATGGGGGGGAGTGGGGCTGTGTGCTTCCTGAAGTCCACAATAATCTCCACTGTCTTCTGGGCATTCAGCACCAGGTTGTTGTGGCTGCACCAGGACACCAGACGTTCAACCTCCCTCCTGTAGGCAGACTCATCCCCGTCCGAGATGAGTCCAATAACGGTGGTGTCATCTGCAAACTTGATTAGCTTGACAGACTGGTGGGTGGAGGTGCAGCAGTTGGTGTACAGGGAGAAGAGCAGAGGAGAAAGAACACAGCCCTGAGGGGAGCCGGTGCTGATGGTCCGGGAGTCCGAGACATTCTTTCCCAGCCTCACGTGCTGCTTCCTGTCCGACAGGAAGTCAGTGATCCACCGGCAGATGGGATCAGGCATCATGTGTGTGCGGCTGCTCCATAATTTCGTCCTCGACGGTCTGTAATCATCACATGACTGACATTCCAACAAAAGCTCACTAAGCGGTGGCTCGGGGAAGTCCTGAGTACTCCGTTTCCATCACTTCACTGTTTTATAGATAAAATGATCTGACGTGGATGAAAAGTATGCGATCCTCTGGTGGAGTCGTCGTCTCCCCTGCCGGTGGCGGACTCCCTCAGACATCGGTGCGTTGGTGGTTCTTTGTGTCTGGGGATGGGCGTCCAGGTACACACCGGCTCTGCAACTCCCCCTGGCTTCTGCTCCGCGGCTGCTGAGTGAACCCTCATCTGGGACTCTCCTCAGCTCTTACTGGGACAGTGGCGCGGCTGCCCCTCTGTTGGTCTTCCTTGGTCTCTTGTGTTCTGGGGGCCTCTGGATGTCTGGAGTTTTGATCTCCTCCATACCTGCTTCACACCCTGGAGGACGGGGCTGTGGCCCCCCCACACTCCCTAGCAGATCGTTACATGGAGAAACCTTTGGAATGCAAGCGCGCTGATCCACACAGGTATGCACACGGGTGTTCACTGCTCGTAGACTTAAATTACACCTTTCTTGGCTGCTACTTGGAAGCACATCTGTCCTGCGTGCTGCACAACAACATTGAATATTTAGTATTTACTGCTGTTTACACTAAACTAGACTAATGCGATGGTGTTGTGTTTAGTATGTTGCTTTGTTTTTTTTGTTTTTTTGCTTGTTTTCTATTCTTCTCTCAACAGGTGATCCAGGAGATTCTTATTTTTTTTCTCCCCCCCTTTCTCACTGTCCCTCTCCCCTTCTGTTTTTCCTTTCCTTCCTCTTCCTTTCTCCCTTTCCTATCCCTCACTGATGTCTGTCCCGTCTGTAACATCTGAAAATAAAATATAATAAATAATAAAAACAAAGATCGACCAAATGGACCAATACGGCAATGCCACGATGATCCATTTGGCAAAGTAAATCCATTGGGTATCCTTGTTGGTCTTCAGACAACAATTCTGATGGCTAAAGAACCAAATGGGACAGGCAACAAAAAGAAAAAAAAAGAAATACACCAGGTCATTATTTAAGCAAAGTGAAGCCAAACTGCTCCTGTGTGACAGATGAAGTCCACCTTTAAACAGCATTTAGATGCTGCTAATGAAACTCGATTAGTGGCAGCACTGGTCTGTGGGCTGGGGACACTGGTGCCACCAGTACAGCGCGCACTTTTCACAGCGCCACCATGTGGATCAAACTGTATTCTGGGTCAAACCTGATGTTTTATCGTTTACACTGAACAAAAATATAAACGCAACACTTTTGTTTTTGCTCCTGTTTTCCATGAGCTGAACTCAAAGATATGAAACATTTTCTACAAACACAAAAGACCCGACACTCGCAAGCAATGTTCCCTCTAAGCTGCGCGCGTGCACAATTGTGCACTGCTGGCACGGTCTCTGCACAGAAAATCTGCGTTGCGCACAAAAAAAAAAGAAAAAAAGAAAAATCACCTGAATTGAAATTAAAATGAAAACTTTAACAATTGTTCTGCAGTGTTAGTCAGTGACTGGCTGCTCCCGTATGGGATCAGAACGAGGCCACCTTATCCCGTAGTCCAGCCAATCACGCGATTCACATTCGTATATACGCAGCTAATCAACGTGGTTGACAGGCTGTGACAGCGTCCTTATGTGCGACACCGGTGTTTTAGCAAAGCGGCTGATGTGGCGTGAAGCCACGTTAATGACAACGTGTACAACCATTGGAGATGTGAGCAGGACAGACGGAACAACTGACAGACAAAGTGTGGACTTTATACCAGTTTTTAAATTGTGTTGATCGGCCGTGTAAAACCAGAGTTATGATAAAATATCTGCAATGTTTGGTTTTCTTCCTGAATACTGTCGTTGTTTATATTTACTGCGGGAAGAAACGGTAAAAACGCCGTTTTATAAGGAAAACGCTCGAAAGCCTGTGAGCAAAAACAACACCAAAACAAACCCCCACCAGCCTTTCCTATTGGTGGAAAAATGCACCATGTCGACCAATCAAAAAATGATATGGCAACATGACATTTAGTTGTTTAGGAAGGGGGAAGTTTTAGGAGTGACGGCGGTGTTTGAGATGCGATTGCCAAGTTTAGCACAAATCTTGTGTAGTCAGTGTGTAGTCAGTGTGTAGTCAGTGTGTAGTTAGTGTGTAGTTAGTGTGTAGTGTAGTCAATAGTTTTGTTGTGTGTGTCAGAACAATGGTTTACAGGTGTTACAGCAGTGATACATCTGCTGCTGTCAGGCCTGCAGGTATCAGGCTGTTGTTCTCCTTCATCTCATAGTGGACAGAAATTATTTTTTGGAGCGACACAAATAATTTGTGTGGCATCAGATTTGATGCAGAACAGCTGATTGTTCTGTAAATAGTTTGAAATGTTTGTTTAAAAAACACCTTGGCTGCATTTTTAGGTAAACAGCTGCAAAAAACTGTGTTTGCAAAACTCAGTTACTTTTTTGAAGAAGTAACTATATAATTAACTGCCCAACATTGGTCATTATTTCCTGTACTTGCAGACAGAGTTACAGACTCTCTCCCAGACCACAGACTCATAATACAAGTCAGAGCTTTATTTAAAGAAAGTTGTGTTTTCAAAATTGAAGTTCAAGTTATTTTTACTTCCAATAGTGTTAACATGCTGCACAGGTCATGAAGAAGATTGTTTTAATTTTCATTGTAAGTGGGCTAAAGCAGTTAATTAAAAGTAATCTAACATAAATGTAAATGCTGTAATTTGATTATTTTAATAAACATGTAACTTGGGTGCTGGCGTGACCACAGTGCACACGTCTGCTGTTGCTCACAGTGGTCCAAGGGACGCTCAGGGAGTTTGTGTGTTCGCTCAGACACGTGAAACATTACAGGGAACATTGCTCGCAAACACTGTTCACAAATCTGTCTAAATGTGTGTTAGTGAGAACTTCTCGTTAGCTGAGATAATCCATCCCACCTCACAGGTGTGGCATGTCAAGGTGCTGATTAGACAGCATGAATATTGCACAGGTGTGTCTGAGACTGCCCACAATAAAAGGCCACTCTGAAATATGCCGTACATGTGTAGCACAATGACACACATGTCGCAAAACCAGTCAGGATCCGGTTCAGCTCATGGAAACAAAAGTGTTGTGTTTATATTTGTGTTCAGTGTAACAAATACTGAGACGTGTAATAATGTCGTGTGTCGTTCATCTGAGGACGCTGCAAAGAACCAGATTATTTTTATTATCCTGTTTGTCTGTTATGTGAACCTTTAGAGCAGGGGTGCTCACACTTTTTCCGCATGTGAGCTACTTATAAAATGACCAAGTCAAAATGATCTACCCACTACAAAAATCCAAAACATATACTTATTTATAAATATATTGAGGATTCTTTATATCTACAATGTATATACATGCATAACCGCAATATCCAATATTTCACAACACAATTAACTATGTAAATTTTTTGTCATTACCTGAGTTTACTCTGATGACTTGCACTGAATTGAATCAGCCAGGGATGCATAGTCCGGACAGTAGCTGCTGACGGCCAGGTTTAAGAGAAAAAACCGAGAGCTAAAAATTGGAGTTAACTCGCTGACTAGCTTGTCAGTTTTACTACACTTCGCGCCGCTGTTTGCGCATGCGCAGCGACCTAAGCGTCAGAAAAAATCTGATGTCATCTGACTGGCTTCCCTGTATCAATCAAGTGACGGGATGGATGATAGGCTGGCATCTATTTTTTTAATGCCATGCGATCTACCAATACTACCTTTGCGATCGACTGGTCGATCGCGATCGACGTATTGAGCACCCCTGCTTTAGAGGATGTACCTTATAATGACTGAGTGTGTTTATCGCACTATATTAAATGTAACTGTGAGCGACACGAGGCTTACTGCTCATGGTTACCTCATCAGTGGTGAAGTCAGCCAGCTTGATGCAAGAAACAGGAAGAAGAAAAGGATGAAAGAGCAACACACAGATGAAAAACAAAAACAGACTTTCTAACCGACAGAGCTGAAATCTGAACATGTCACCAGCTGCAGGAGGCAACGCTCTGAACCACGTCGTTCCTCCTCCAGATGGAGCTTTCACTGCCTATAGTCTCTTGACATACAATGGTTGGATTGTCCTATGATACTGTATCAGCTGAGCCTCAAATTCTTATGATCTCGAGCTTCTTCAGTCTCAGTGAATCCTTAGTTGGCTCAGATCCATCATCTGGTGTTTGAGTGTAACAAGGTGGTTGTAACACAAAAGGAGTGTAAACAGGTGAGTGTGGTTTGTAGTGTAAACTAAAGCAGCGTGTCTAACCAACCACATCTCCATCGCTCCACAGCTGCTGAGGGAGCTACAACCCTCATTCACCCTTTCACAGACATACGGCAATGAACTGTATGAACAATAAACTTTATTCATACACACAAATCCCTTTAAGGTTGTGTCAGCGAGGGCAAACGTGCCACATCAAATACATGGAGCTACAAGCTGTGGTGACCCACTGTCAGTAAGGGAGCTTTATTACACACACACAGCATCACAACAACAGTTACCTCAAGCTGCTTCTATGTTATAAGGCAAAGACCCTGCAGTTACACAGGAAACATGAGGTGACCGTCTGTGAGCGACAGTGGGAACCAAAGCCTCTAACATCCATCGATAGATGAGGGGCAGACGGGCTGAATGCAGAGAGGTCTACTAACACATGTTGAGTGAAGAAGAAACACCCAGTGCATTATGGGGAACTTAGACCTATAACTTAGACCTGTGCGCCTTAGCATATGATACTTTTATACTTCTCAGTATCTGTTTACAGCGCTCCCTCGTTTATCGCGGGAGTTACGTTCTAAAAATAACCTGCGATTGGTGAAATCTGAAGTAGCCAACTTTATTTTTTACAATTATTATAGATGTTTTAAGGTAAAACCCGTCACTACACACTTTATACACTCAGACCGACATGAACATTTTCACACGTTTCTCTCCTGTTTAAGCTCTCAAAGCTCAAACCTTCGTAGACAAATAAATCCAGTATTACAGAAACCAAAGATCAAACCGTGTTTTCAGGTCCAGCACATGAGAACAGAGCAGCTGAGAGATAATTCAACATCAGTGAATCATTAATGAATCAATGAATCAGTGATTCTGTACTGCACAGGAGAGACGGCACGGAGGAGATCAACAATAGTCTGCAGCCAATCAGGACGCAGAACACAAAGCGCTGTGCGCATGCAAACTTGCACAAAAAAAAATGTGCGAACCAGCGAGGCCGCGTTATAGCGAGGGACCGCTGTAATTTTGAAGGTACGTCACAACATACCCTTCGTAAATACTCATGCATAGAGACCCTTACCACGGTTTGTTGACATGCTGTGTAGGTGTGTACTTGACTAGCAGGAAACCTTTGACTATTGTTCACCTGTAGTTTGAATGCTGAACATCTGCCTGTTTAAATCATAAGAACTGTCACTATACAGAGATGTGCTTCTGATTCTGTAATGCAGTTCTGCTTGTGTTGAGTGATGTAAACCACCAATCGATCTGCACGCTTCAAACGTCAAAACTGATCATTTGATTTTTTTTATGACACAGCAGTGGTGAGTGTTCCCACCTTCTGCTCTTTGTAACTTAACGCCATCTTTCTGTTCTCATATTTTGGACATGACTTTGGAGTCCATCTTTGCAGCAGCAATTGACCGCAAAGTAAAGCTACCGGAAATGTACAACCCTGCATCCGATCTTAAAACAGGAAGTTAGCATTTTCTCGTGCACAGGGTCTATTGCAGACTAATTAAGGTTGCTGATCCAACCCTAACTATGTGCTTTATCAAAGAGGAAAGTTTTGTCTGTCTCCTGAATCCAAACTGGAAGCTGGTTCCACAGAAGAGGGGCCTGAAAACTGAAGGCTCTGCCTCCCATTCTACTTTTAAATACTCTAGGAACAACAAGTAGGCCTGCAGAGCGAGAGCGAAGTGCTCTAATAGGGTGATATGGTACTACAAGGTCATTAAGATAAGATGGGGCCTGATTATTTAAGACCTTGAAGGAGCAGGATTTTGGATTCATGTTCCAGTTGATGCATCAGAGTCAATCTGGGATCCAGTGTGGAGCACATGGACACTTTTAAGGCTTAAAGAACAAACCGATGATTCGATTAGATACTCGGCTCCATCTCTGGAGTCACGGCCACCAAAGCTTTGTTTCTGCTAACACTGTAAACATATACAAATGCACATTAATAGTTGTTACTGCAGAAAGAGAAAAAGAAGCGTCAAAGACAGGAAGGAGATCTGCTCCACTGTGGAGAGAGCTGCACAACTTTGTTCCTGCAGAATTGTCACACAGTCAAACTGATAATTCTTCATTTTTCATTGATAGTTAAACAGACTGGTTCTTATAGCTCTGAACGTGCTTCACAGCACAGCAGCAGCAATTGTGTGTTTCAGGAAGAAACAACGTTACAATAGAGCAGACTCTCCTGACACTGACAGAAAACACCGCGTCTTTACATCAGTGCTGACCACGTCCTTCCAGTTTCATCCACATGAAGTATATATAAATAAAACAGCGCTGACTTCATGTCTTGTTCTAGGACCGGGACACCGACCTATTCTTGATGCTGATATTGAATAAGTGTGGTGTGTGTGTGTACCTCTAAAGATGTCTCTGTAGATGACAAATACATGACTGTATACATGAAACTGACAGCAAGACGTGGGAAGGACACGGAGGCAGAGTGAGAGTTACCCTCTGAGCACTGATGAAGAGTCTGTGGATTATACTGCCAGCCAGGCCCTGGCCTGCTCCTGTCACTACCACCTCTGGTTCCTCCAGCAGGGAGCTCACAAACCTAGAGACAACACACAATGTGGAAAATGTTACAATATTCCCACAAAACAAAACACTTAAATAAGAACATGTGAAACCTGAAGACACCAAAACTATAAAATAAGACCACCAACATGAGCGAGAAAGAAACGTGTGAACTGACTGTGATCCTTCAGACGCCGTCTTTGTGAAACGTTAACAGATTCATCGTGACAACAAGTTACTGACTAACTATCTGTAGTGACGGTGAAGACGGTTACATGTTACCAACAGCACAAACAAAGCTGTCAGTGAGCGCAGCTCAAACTCTGCGACTCACTTCTTCAGTTCATCAGCAGCCTCTCCGCTGTCGTCCTCAGGAACGGAGAACTTGGCCTTGAGCGAGCGAGCTTGAGTGATGACTGTCTCCATGCTCAGCAGCTGGTTAATGAAATCCTGCACACAGGACAAGAACAACTGTCTGCTCAATCCTGACAGCATGAGACCCCAAGACTGTTACATTTATACACATACGTGGTTTTTCCTACGTGGAACGTCATAGGCTGAGTCTCGGGGTGTAAAAGGCGTGTTTGGAGTCACCGTGGATACATGGCATACTTAAATGTACTTTGAGAAACCCAAGAATACTTTTACACAACAAGACTGTCCAATCAAGGAAAACTAACATGGTGGGGTTTAGCTGTGCAGCTGTACAGTGACATTCAAAGAAAAGGGGCTGTATGGATACTGAGTGCTAGTGAGAAGAACATTTTTATATGTGAAGAAGTGATGATTGTTCTCAGACTTTAGGACAGTATTAAAGCAGGTGTTTAATGCACCTAACATGTGATCAAACTCAATAATAACAATCTCAGTCTCTGTTTTCGATCACTGATAAACACATCCGATATCAGCAGAGTATAAAAGCTTTGAGCCCAGGTGGGAACAGCCGAAGGAATTACCTAGGTTTAGAAAAAAATCACTGAGGAAGCACTGGAGTTTGTTACTCCAGCTCCCACTACAATCCCACTGCACCACACCCCTGTTTTCATGGTTCAACCATCAATGGCCATAATAATTATCAGCCAAGTTCTCAGCCATGGAGCACACTGTCCAGTCTACGTACACCTCATGTACAGCACATACTCAACAACAACAAAAACACAGTTAACAATCAATCAATAATGTATTTAAAAACAAAACTTTTTTGGGTGAATCTAATGATACTTTCTTTTAAACTGAATTATTTGTGGAAAGTCCGGTCGAGTTTTCACTGACCTCTAACTTCTTGTAGTCCTGGTTGGGGGACTGCAGGAGCTTGCTCGCTTGAACTGTAGCTTGCTGAATGGTTTTTTGCACTGATGGAATATCTTCAGCAGACTCTGAAAGAGAAGAAATGACAGTGTTTCCAGATTGACAGAAAGCTGTGATTAAAAGAAAGACCTGCCACGTTTGTAACCTCAATTACTGTTAACATGAGAAAAAGTCTAAAATCGAGTAAACCTGCAAACTATTATCTCACTAATACAGATCCTTTTGAAATAATCAAAACCTTCACAACATTTTATAATAATCTTTACAGAGATTAAAACATATCCACAAAGTCTTGATGGATTATTATTGGAGTTAATTAATCCAGCTATTTCAGAGGATCACAGAACACATCTGCAAATAGAAACTAAGCCTTTTGTCCAGGAATATACCCACATGTGCTTTGGCACAAGGAAAAACTCCCTTTAAACAGGAAGAAGCCTTCAGCAGAGCCAGGCTCAGGGAGGGGCGGGGCCATCTGCAATAACCGAGTACAATAACCTCAGTTTGATCTGAATTAAGAAGCAGAAAGTTAGCGGCCATCCAGGTCTTTGTGTCTTTAAGACATTCCTGCAGTTTAACTCATTGGTGTGTGTTATCTGGCTTCATGGACAGATAGAGCTGGGTGTCATCTGCATAGCAGTGTAAATGTATGCTATGTCTTCTAATGATGCTGCCTAAGGGAAGCATGTATAATGTAAACAGAATTGGCCCTAGCACTGAACCCTGTGGAACTCCATAATTAACCGCAGTGTGTGAAGAGGACTCTCCATTTACATGCACAAACTGGAGTCTATTAGATAGATATGATACAAACCTTCACACATTCACGTGTTATCAGCACGGAGCGTCTCTGTCAACCTCTGGAAGTAAAGCTTTTAGTAAGTGTCATAAGATCAAAATACATTTTTTAAAGAAGTGAAACGAAGACATTATTGTTGTGTCCAAGCTATGTTTTGTATTTTGTAGTCCAGACTTAATCAGAATTAATTTGCATACAACCTGGATAGGCACCAAAGCATTTCTGACCTGCTGAAACATTCTGGGATATTACAGAATAAATGAAAACTAGCTTTCTGGTTTAATTAGAGAAAAGGTCTGAGTATCACAGCAGGACGTTAGCTGATTGAGGTTTCTCCAAAGTACTAGAAAACTCTCCTCAGTGATGTCCTTACTAGTGTCTCTCATTGGCTGTCTCTAGACTCAGAACTGGTCTTAGCAGTATACCGTCAACTTAGAGACGATCCAGAAACTAAGACCTGTTATAATTATACGTGAACTCTCATTAGCTAAATTGATGGTTGCACTGCAGGTGTCAGGGAACAACAGCAACACGACTGAAAGATCTTTAGCTTCTTCTAAAAACCAAATAAAATTATGCCCTGCTCCAGATGTGACAGTCTGAAGACGAAATCTAGACTTTTCTGTATCCTGGAATAATTATCAATTTATTGTGTGTAGAATAAAAGAAAGAGTGGGTTTTATCTGATTTCTGATCATTACTGGAGAAAACTTGACTGAAAGAAATTCATGTTGGGGAAACTTTCCAGGCTCCTTTCACAGTGAGGGTTGGGTAGCTAGCTAGAGTAAACAAACTAAATCACATTTACCTGCATTTTAACACCAGGGTCATGTTCTACCCATCATGCCTACGCAGCCCTGAAAATATCACGTGTCCATCTCTGATACTTATAAGAGCTCAAAACTGGCCCAAACCCTGATGGAGTCCAAGGGCCTGCAGTGCAGAACACATCTTGAGCCCAAATCTTGGAGGGCTCAGGATTTGGGCTTTTTCTGCAGCTCATGGGCTGCATTCACTGAACCGACCACAAACTCATCTGTGCACCAAAGTACACAGTGAGACGTCCTTTACCCTCACATCACTGGACACTTCCAGGTTCTGGGTTCCAGTCACTCTATACCAGTGGTGCCCAAATCTTTTTGCATCACAGCTGTGATACAGAACGGCTGTGTGTGCGGAGCCTGTTTCGTTTCAGTGCCGAAAAAAAGGGGTTGTATTTTGATGTAATGACTGTGTCGATGCAATCAGTCATTACATCACTCAGCTCAGGACTGAGCTGTCTAGACGCCAGCGTGTATCATACAGTGCGTCCACTTGCAGCCCTCCTCGTTTCCCAGCCGTCGCGCCCCCGTCTGCACGTCCCCACACAGTCCTCACGTTTCACAGTCAGTGATTGTAAAGAGTTCCTCTGCAGTGGCTCTGCCAGGAGCCTGTCTGCAGAGAAGTCATTCCTTTGTCGCTATCAGTGGCTTCATCCACCTGCAGAGGAAAGCAGCTACCATGCACCTTGTCATTAAGCACTCGATAGGCAACTTGACAGGAGCAGAGCACAGATGCAGTTTTAGCAGAGACACTGTTGAGCACGACAGTTTAGAAGTGTGTGTCTGAAAAAGCCCTCTGACTTGTCTTTGTGCTCTGGATGTTTGGCGTCTTAGCTTGTTAAGCTTTAAACTGTCACAAACTTGCACTTTAAGACAGACTCGCTGCGGCCTCTCCTCATCACCCACCGCTGCGCAGGTATGCTTCATCTTATCTTCTTTGGTTTGGAAACATATTTGGTGATGCTTCATCCTCTGCTTTGTGTTTGTGTGCGAGCCCCGTCAAAAGCCTGTGCATTATGCTGGCAGCGTCCAAGATTTCTACTTTTTTATTCATGCAGCTTCTGGGTTTTTTTCTCCATTAACATCTCGGGTTGCATGTCATTTTCTTAGTACTTATTTTAATATCTTTAGTTTTTTGTATTTCAGTCTGACTGTAATTTACCTGCTGTGGGCTCAGAGTTATTTTCCCTGATTTTATTTCATATAAACGTGTTTCTCAACCAAACGGTGAGGACTTACCTTCTTCCTTCAACTTCAGAATAGTTGCATGAAGTATACAGGGCAGGAGCTGACGGGCCAGGTCTGCAGGTTTCTGCATCGCCATGTAGTGCAGAACCTAAAGACAAACCCCCAAAAAGTTTAGTTTGCCTGGCTTCTGTTTTCCTTTTGCTCTTTCAGATCAACAGAATATTTTTGCACAGCCAACAGGCTGCCTCTGAAGAAGACTCCAGATAAACGGTGACCTTTCTCTATGATGGTTATTCACAGAGGGACCAGTCATACCCAGATCTTTAAATCTGTCATAAGACTATCAGTGAGCATTATTTTTATCCATCCATCCACTGGCTTCCGCTTATCTTTTTCAGGGTCGCGGGGGGCGCTGGAGCCTATCCCAGCTGTCGAAAGGCGGGGTACACCCTGGACAGGTCGCCAGTCTGTCGCAGGGCTAACACATAGGGTCAGACAACCATTCACACTCACATTCACTCGCACATTCACACCTAGTGGCAATTTGGATTATCCAATTAACCTATCCCCACAAGCTGCATGTCTTTGGACGGTGGGAGGAAGCCGGAGTACCCGGAGAGAAACCACGCAGACACGGGGAGAACATGCAAACTCCACACAGAAAGACCTGATGTGGAATTGAACTCAGGACCTTCTTGCTGTGCTGCAACAGCGCTAACCACCGTGCTGCATTATTTTTAACTTTCTCTTTTTGGATAAACAATGTCTTTAAAAGACAGGCAACATTTTCAGTGATGGTGCAAACTGGAGCTCCGAGCTCTGCTTTCATATGTGCAGGAAGAACATGCAAACGCTTGGCAGGGACCTGCCCGGGTCCAAATCCAGGACCCTCTTTGGGTGAGGAAACAACTAACCCCAGTTACTGTTTGTCCCTTTCCCATAAAGCCGACCGGATCATTAATAGAAGCTGGTTTAAAGTTGTTCTTCATTTAACACCATCACACCACAGAGAGCTGCTGTGTGTCAGTTAAACATCGTGTGTGACAGCATCAGATCCTTTTTCATCAACATGTGAAAATGCTTCAACATGTCTGTGAGCACAGATCTGTGTTAAACTGACTTCTCCAACATACATGAGCCAAAACGGCCCCATGGCAGAAGCGGATCCTGAAAATCAGCAGAAACATTCATGAAAACACTTTGTGATCCACTTAGTAAACACGTTTGGCTTAAAACATGCATGTGGCAAAACGAACGACCTGCTTCAGACCTTCTCGGCCTCCTTGGTGTCATCAAAAAGTCTTTTTTGGCGTCGTGCAGGTGTGACCCTGGCAGTCTCCCAAGCCTCCACCCACATGCTGCCTGGGATCTTCATCCTGGGACTGAGTGTCCCCGTCACCATCGTGTTGCCCTTCTCATCGACCACTTCCTCTTCTACGTAATCCCGAGGTGAATACCAGCGCACAAAATCCTCCAGGACACAGCCGGGGTTGGCTGCCTGTGGACAGAGACACAAACTCGTCCTTTAAATGAAGTAATGTGTAAATATATTCACTGACACCTCATACTGGCACTGACGACTCGAGCAGGGCCCACTCACAACACCACTGCATTCATGGACCCAAGCACACCAGGCTGTCACTGAACATAAAATGTCATTTATGCATCAAAACGATTTCCTTCTGTTCAGGACTGGAAGTAAATACGTGTGATCTGGCAACAAAAATGTTTTACTTTTTTGTGTAAGAGTAAATCTGAAAATCTATGAATAACAAATCAATTGTATTTTAGTATTAAAACCAGTTCAGACTGAATAAAGAGCTCGTCCACACTGGATCAGAAACATAGAGACATGGTGGGAATAACCAACACTGTAGATTCAGGGCAGCTGCAGCATGACTTACACTGTGTGCTGGTCATTATCACTGCATTACTGCCTCAGGTCTGCAGGTCTCTGCAAAGACAAGGTTCAAATAACCTCTGAAGATGATTTATAAAACTGCAATGAGCTGTTTGAAAACTGACGAGCACGTGATCGTCTGGTGATCAGAGGTTTCTGCACTCACGTAGCTTCTCCCAGCATGACTGCATCCATCATGCCACACTGTCAGTGACAGAGTCACAGCTTTCCACAGCGTAGGCTGATCAACAGTCCTCTTATTTCACACTAGTTTACTTGTAAAAGCCTACGTGACATTTTTTTATTAATTCATCATTAACTGCACAGAGAAGACGTCGTTTTCTTTAAGCTAACAGTATTATTAAAGTTCTTCATGACTGGGCCCAGTGTCCTCTTTATGGTCACCCTACCACAGCGGTACTCTCTGTGACTACTGTGTGTGTGTGTGTGTCTGCACAGTTATGTTCACTGCAGGCAGTTCACACACACACACAAAACATCCTGAACAGTAAAACTAGCAGACATGTAGCAACTCGAGGGCACACTGACGCTAATGTGTGTATAAGAATTTATTTTATTTATGTATTATTCATATTATGTTATTGTATGATGCCTTGGTGCCACTGGATTTTAGCATGTCTCACACTCATGCAGTTAGACAGATGGTGGGGGTCTAGTAAGGAAGTTGGGGGGAAGCAGAACTCCACAGGAAGAATCTTTTGTCTCTTCAGGGACTCTGGGAGGCAGCGAGGGAGTGTGGACCTTAAGGTGTGAAACAGCTGTGCACTGCCTTTTGTTCCTGAAGAAGGTTTTTAACTGAGAGCCATGCTAGGCTCAGGGAGACTCTGCTGACCGTCTGCCCCGCGATCATGCAGGCTCTCCACCAAGCTTGGTTTTCTGTTCTTTGTTTTGATTAAAGAATGTTAGCTACCGCTCGTCTGCAGGCTTTATTTAATGGAAAACTTCCACAACATGTGGCTAATGCTGAAGGCTAACGGGTGGCTGTAGCTCATTAGCAGGTCATCTACTGATCAGAAGGTCGTGGTTCAATCCCTGGTTCCTCCAGTCTGCAGGCCAAGTATCTTTAGCCAAGATACTAACCCCAAGCTGCTCTCCGATGTGTCCGTCTAAGTGTGGATGTTAGACAGGAAGCACTAAGAAACTTAGGAGACAGCTGACCCAGAGTGTGTCCGACTCACTTTGAAGGACTCCATGTCAGATAGCAGACAGGCACTCTGCATCCGAGCACGCAGGTGGGTACCTTCAGCTGATGTGCCCAGTTTGGTCAGTACCTCTGACTGCTCTGCTAACAGGTCCTCTGTCATTGGAGCAGGTTCCTGAAAATGAAACATGATGCACAGATATCAGACTCAGTCAGCTTCAGCTGAGCTTAATGACATTTCTGTGAACCACTTATATGAGATCTGCTTTCATGGTTTTGTCACACAAAGGTCGCCTCTGTACTGTTACAACCGCTTTCTTTTAGTTCTAATTATTAGCTGCACGTCTTTGAACATGGAGCGAGTGGGGTTGGGTTAACTCTGACTCTGAACTGCCCACAGGTGTGAATGAGAGCATAAATCAGAGGTGTCCAACTCCAGGCCTCGAGGGCCGGTGTCCTGCAGGTTTTAGATGCGTCCTTGATCCAACACAGCTGATTTAAATGGCTAAACGACCTCCTCAACGTGTCTTGGGTTAGGGCTATCCTTTGTTGCTAGTTAGCCTGACCTGTATCCCCAATGTTAAGTTTGTACATTGTATGTATGGTCGATTAGGTCATCTCAGTTGCAGGCAACCAACAAATAAAGCTTATCCTTATCGTGGAAGTTCTCCAGAGGCTGAACTAACCATCTGATTCAGGTGTGTTGACACAGGGTGAGATCTGCAGGACGCCGGCCCTCGAGGCCTGGAGTTGCCCACCCCTGGGTTAAATGTTTGGCTGTCTCTCTGTGTTCGCCCTGCGACTGGCGACCTGTCCAGGGTGAACCCCGCCTCTCGCCCTATGGTATGGGATAGGCTCCACCCCGTGTGACCCCGAGTATTATTTTCAACATGCTGTATTTGGAATAAATAACAGCATATGATGTGTTTGCACAGTGAGGCAGTGACTCTGACCTGTGTGGTGACCTGTGAACATAGAGAGGCTCTGCAGAGTTGAGCAGAGTCATGTTGTTGTAGGGGTGCAGCCTGCCCTCAGCTCTGCCCTCAGCTTGTGTCGCCTCAGTCTCGCCCTGGTCACTCAGGCACTCGAAGAATTCCTCCTCGCTGTCACTCCACGACTCCCAGGATTTTCCTTGAGACATCTCTCTTGTTGAACTGGAAGCACTGGTTGCACACTCTGGTCCTTGGCGGCTCTTCTGGCAGGCACCTGAGACCCTGTGTTCCTTTTCTTTCCCCTCGGGTACCTTGTGAGATTCATCTCTGGCCTTCTTCCTTTCGATACAACAATTCAGCATCTGTCCAGGAACAAAAACTCTTTTCACACATGGAAACATAACACTGCTACTTGTGTTCAACAGACAACACGACATAAACAGGTGTTTGGGAGTTTGAAGATGCTGTATCACACTGAGCATCAGCTCTCAGAATTCATTTTTCTCTTTATCACCTAAACATCGTTCCAATTATCAAAGTTAACACAACACTTTTGATAAACCACTGGAATTAAAGTTGCAAGTCTACAAATGTGCATGATGTTGTTTTTTGTCTTTTAAATCGTTTGATTAGTCCTTGCACTTTGTGCACTTTGTGCACTGTGTGGCTACCTGGAACTTCTGATGCAAAAGACAACAGCGAAGATCAGGAGCTGCACCTGCCAGCCTGCAGATTAGGAAGCACAGAGATGGATATGAGTGAACACCAGTGTGTTAACAGAGAAACAAATACTGCTTAAACAATTTCAAGCAAAGTTTTAGTTAGAGCACGGCACAAACACTGCAGGGGCTTTTGTGCCTGGTATTATGTACTTGGATTTTTACATTTTGGTCATTTGTCTGTTATTAGAGACGGACGGAGATCCAACATGACTGACAACAACACCAAAGCCTGATTCTAAAGTGTCTGCTCAGCTGGACAGCTGAAGCTGGACAGCTGAAGCTGGACAAAGTACAGACATCCAGCATTTGACTTTATTTATATGGCACAGGATAAGAACCACAGAGTGCTTCACAATAATATGAAACAGCACAAATCTAGTTCAAAGCCAGGCTAAATAAATGAGTCTCAAGCTGCTGTTTATAAAAATAAATGCAATCAAGGCAACATAATGATGGAGGCAAAGCACTCCACAGCCTGGGGGCCCCCGCTCTGACAGATCCATCTCCTCTGGTCTCAAAATGTGTTTCTGTCTTCTGTCTGTGTCCAAGTCAACAGTCTAACAAGGTCCCACAAATGTCTGCAAATAGGTTCTGCTCTTCCATGAAGTCCTTTGAGATCCCGACTGAAATCGGCTGGTGCCAATATCTGCTGAGTGTTGGCCACGAATAAAGCAGCAATAACAGAGTTCAACGAGAACAACAACTTTTCATTATCACTTATTCTTCACTCTCTCCACAGCTGACGGACCAACAGCAGCACACAGAGGACAGTGGTACCAGATACTTTGTATGCCGTCACCATCTGACAGAGGAGCTCCAGGGCTGAAAATATATCCTCAACCTCAGGTTCAACTAACGAACTGACCCAGTCACAGACTTCCAGGGAGGCTTTGGAGTATCATTCCCAAGTTCAAGCACAGCCCCTAGTCCCACTTCTTAGAAAGGGAAACCGCTACTGTAGTCTGCTTATCCCGAGGTGGGAAACCAGGACAGTCCAACAACATCCACAGACTCAGTGGGACTCGCACCTCCAGCCCAGGAGTCCTGCCACCAAAGAGTCATGTAACTCGTCACAGACCTCGCCAATTAATATCAAATATCAGCTGGTTCAGTCCCAACTGATGGTCTCATTATTCAGGTTTCACACAAGAAACGTCTCATGACGGGTAAAAACAACGAGCTCTCTCAAGACTTTTGCAAAACATGCTGGTGGCAGTGGTCACAGTAGAACTACTGAAGGTTCCAGCGCACTTTTGGTAAAGTGGAAAGAATATTATTTCACCATAAACGGGCCACGACCAGGTGCTTCCCACAAGATTTCACACAGACCAGTGAAAAGAATTATCAGAAGAGTCAAGGCCCAGTTATGAAGAGCCACAGAAAGGCCTGAATCAGCAGGTACGACTGTTTCAAAGAAAACAATATGTGCGCAAGAGCCACAGAAAAAAAGAGAAGCGTGAAGTGTGTTTAAAGTTTGCTGAACAAGTCTGAAACGCTGGCAGAATATTATCATCTGCATTCATAAAGTATCCACAGGCGTCTTTGCCTGCTCTCCTGTACACTCATGAGTTCACACCTACCTGCCCCTCTAACACCATCGTTACATTTGCTGATGATGCGACAATCATCAGTGGAGAAGACGGCGAACAGGCAGGAGGTTAAAAACCTGACAGGCTGCTGCAATGAACACAAGCGTCTGCTCAGCGCCATCAAAACTAAGGAGATGTGACCTCAGCAGAGGGAAACACGTTCCTCTCCACATCAAGCAGACTGTGTTCAGCGAGTGTCCTCGTTCCTGGGGACTCACGTAGCTGAGGACCTCTCATGGTCCAAAGTCAAAGACTCCACCTCAGGATGCTGAGGAGGAGGAACCATCTGGAGAAGAAAGTCTTGGTGGCTTTTTTACCACAGCACCATAGTGTGTCCCCACCTACTGCTAACAGCTTGGTATGCTAACTGCTCAGTGGCTCATTAAGACAGCACAGAAGAATAGTGCCTGTCCCTTTCCTTCCCTGGAGGACATGGTCAGCACTCGCTGTCTCAGGAGAGCCAATCAAATCTCATCTCATCCTGGACAGCACCTGTTCAAGAAACAGGACAGCCAGGATAAGAAAACAGCTTTTCCCCTGGACCATCGATCACTGAACACTAAGCTCAGTGGATGGACCAAGTGAGCCTCCCTCCTACCTGAGACACTCCTGTGTAACATTCAGTATAATGTTCACTAATGCTGCCAAATGTAAGCTTACATCTAATACAAAACACCAGCATAACACGGGACAATTACACCCTCCCTCCATGGCTGCTGCCATCCAACCAGTGCAATACTCCTCTGGTTAAATGGTAAATGGACTGGTTCTTATAAAGCGCTTTTCTACTCTTCTGAGCACTCAAAGCGCTTTACACAACTTGTGCATTCACCCATTCACACAAGCACATTTTTCTAGGTGCTTTCTAAGTAACATTCTCTCTCACTCACACACACACACACACACACACACACACACACACACACACACTCCGATGAACGCATCGGAGAGCAATTTGGGGTTAGTATCTTGCCCAAGGATATTTGGCATGCAGCCTGGGGGAAGCCAGGAATTGAACCTTCCGATCAGTAGACGACCCGCTCTACCGCCTGAGCTGCAGCCACCCTATTTTATTGCTATTTTATTCAGTTTGACGAATGAATGATGATACGCTTTAACTTTAATATAGTTTGGTCATTTAATTCAATTCAATAAAACTTTATTGATCCTGAAGGCTGACCCCGATGGAAATTGGGTTAAGGCTGCCGACCTTTGCCAGCGCCATCTTACCCTTCTGACCATACATACATGACACAAACATCACATGGGGAAGACAGGTCAGAGAGGTATAACAATGGAAAATGCACCACATGAGGAAAGGAGAAAAAATAACTCCCCCCAGACTGAGCTCCAACAGGGAGATCAGTTTGAGAACAGAAACACCTCTGCACATGAAAAAACTGTTAATACACAAAAGAAACACATGACAAGCAACAGGGGTGGGTAAAGGGTGAGAGACAGCCAGTGTAGACAGTACATCCGGGCCTGCGTGCGCTGGTCTCCTTGATCCACCGTCAGCATCGGAGGGGAATAAGCGTCGAAGGCGTTTGGAGGGGGAGGAGTGTACATCTGCATGTGTATATATGTCTGTGCCTGTATGTGTGTGTGTGTCCAGAGTTCAGCTGAGACAGTGTCCTCCTCCCTGCCAGGCTAAGTAAACAGTCTTCCAGCCAACCCAGGTGACCTTGCATGGAACGGGAAGAACAGTCTAAACACAGTCGTTATCAGGGAGTTGTTATTCGGCCCCAGCCTTGAGCCCACGGCTGGGGCCGAAGGGGTATCCGCGTAAGTGATGGAGGTTTTTACTTTAGTGCGAACAGCTCATATGAATTTCAAAGCTGTTCTAACACTCCGACACTGGTCTCTCAATCTCCCATTGGAGAGCCGTGAGCTTCTCCATGATGTTATCAAACTTGCGCTCCGTGATGTTGTCATTCTTGTGCTCAGAGAGCCGATTCTGAGAACTCAAAGACACGACGTCGTAGTCTCACTCCAAGCGCTTTATTTGTTACGCCATTTTTCTCCACACCAACAACAACCCTTCGCGGGCAACAGTACTCTCGCAGTATAACAGAAAATAACAAGTTAACAACGACCGCAGTGAGCTTCTCCAAGATCTTATCCATGCTGCGTTCAATGAGCCCATTTTGAGAAACTCACGCCTCTTCCCATCGTTTGAATCCCAGCGGGCAGCCTTGTGGGGGTTTGAACAGCCGGTTCCGCTTTCTTAATTCTTCGATAAGTCAGGGCCAAGCCAGCTCCGATCAGCCAGAACCCTGTTATCATGGCTCCAAATAGGTAGATATCTTCAGCACTCAGGCTCACCCGAGCCCAGACTTCTCGTTGAGAAAGGGGTGTCAATTGCATTCAGGGAGCAGTTGATCCAACCCATAATTCCTCTTTTAGGTTTTAGAGAACAGACTGTGAGAGAGTGTTCCAGGGAAAAATAATACAAAAAACACGAGACTAGACAAGGACACAAGAGGCTAAGCAGGGAAGCTAAGGGGGAGGAGAAAAGTGCGACTGCCTTTGTTAAGAGCAAAACTCTCTGAATGCTGTAAACACACCGTGTTTGGGTGGCTGCATCCCAAAAACACCACAGCAACACTGAAGTCTGGAGGTGGGAGCATTATGATTTTGATGTTCCCAAAAAAATGTGTGATTGCTTAGAAAAGTTATGCATAAAAACTTTATAACAAGCTGCAAAAGGGACTGAGCCATTAAATCTAACTCCAGGAAGGATGAATGGAGACATTGTTGATTAAAATCTGCTGCCATCTACCAGGATGATGACGATGAAACAAGGATGGATGTTTCAGCAAGACCATGATCACAAACACAGCCAATGGAAACTGTTGTTTTCAGAGGAATCAAGTAAAGCTGCTGGAACGGCCCAGCCAATCACCTGAGCTGAATCTGTGGGAAGGATCCACGGAGCATTCGGGATTTATAGACTGTTTGTGTGGTGAGTGGGTCAAAGTCATGAGCAATGATGGGACTGGTTTCTCCATACAGAAGCTGCCATGAACTGTCATCACCAACATTTGTATAAAGTAATAAATAAATGTCTGTGTGTTTAATGTTCCCGTGTTACCAACATCTGGTGATAATTTCACATCAAAGCACCTTTAGAAATATATTTGCTTAGAGAACTGCTGACGTGTTCAATACTTATTTTACCTGCTATAAAAGGAAAATGTTAATATGTGTGACATCTTTAAAATCAAAGCAGCACGAGCCTGTGAGGTACCCACCCACAAATAAGATGGTTATTTTCCCACCGGTAACGCAACTCAAGGACAAACTCCTGCCAGAGGTGTCCAACAGCCCACCGTAGTAATAGTTGACCAGACACACACACAGAGCCAGACGGTAGGTCAGACTGTCACTGGGGGCTGACTTCAGCTGGTGGAAAAGGTTCTACAACGAGGGAAAAGACCAGCATGAAATCAAACAGCAGGACACCAAATTTAATACATTCTAATAAAAATCCTGACAAAGTACTGACAGCACTGAGCCCGTCTTCACTCTGAAACTTATGTTGGACCTGACCTGAGTGTAACCTTGAGTGTGCGAGTGGTGAAGAGGCAAACATACATAATCAGAGGTTTTCTCTTGCTCCGATGTCCCACTGGAGTTGGACAGCTGAGTGTTATTCTTACAGTCAGACTTCTCCACAGCAGCATCTGGAAACAGAGACACAAACACAAATAAATAAGTCTGTCATTTAGAAACTCTGTTGTTTTATAGATGTTAGAAGAATTAAACAAGTGCAGCTCACGTAGTCAGCACTTCATGATAAAACACAGGATGCTGATCGCTCAGTGGCAAAAGCAGGATGTGACCAGAAGTAGACAATAAAAATAAGAACGCTGCCTGATATCCTGTTTAAGACGACGCTCTTGTGCTTTACTGAGCTGCTGTCAGATGGGATCAATATCTGTGGCAGCACTCTAAGACATAAATGCAATTACGGCTGTAGTTTGAAGATTCAAGGCTGTCTTAGCTCGAGCTGCTGAGTGTGACGGGCTCAACAGTGACCAGGAAGGAAAAACTGTTTGTGAAAAGAAGCAGAGGAGCCACATCAGTACGAGTCAAACTACCACACGCTGCGAGGTCTCTGCTGCTCTGAATATCACGCTCACCGTCTCCTAACACGGGATCCACACCTCTTCTGTCAGAATCAGTTTCCTCATAAAATGAGCTGAAACCATTAAAACTCAGTCAAGTATCAGTCAAGTCCGACTAGTTAATGCCTTTTAAACTCTTACCAGAAGGACAGAATTGAGTATCTCGGTGTTAAGGGGCGACTCATCGATGCGTCGATGGCGGCGAATGTGCTTCCGGGCACTGTGCACCATGTTGGAGACAGACAGTTTGGAAATGGGCACAGTTGCTGCTGGCTCGGTCAGCTTGGACAAAGCAGAGCTGATATCACTGTTTTCTACAGACGACAAACACATCCAAGAGTTTCTGTTCAATTGCTGAGGCCCGGGTCAGCACAGATGCCCAGATCTCCCAGTAAGCTACGCACGTTTCCAGAATTGTTACAGGAAAAATGATTCTATGTTTCTTTACCTTCTTTTAAATGTACAAAGATGCCTTTTGTCTGCCCTTTGCCTATGGTTAGATTAGTTTAGAATTATCTTTTTAGACTTTCTCAGCAAAGACATACTGTTTTGGGACATATTGTTTTAGATTGTTTTATCTCTCACAGCCTTCTCCCAGCTCTCTGCTGACGAGACTAGCGCCACATATGGAGTTGTTTATTTTATTTGTTTTGTATTTTCTTATCCTGTTCTCACTGTCTTTCCTATAAAAATTACCAAGCCACTGTGCATGGCGTGAGTTGTTCTTAGCAGCTCACCCGTGTACACGTTTGATAAAGAAAGTAACTTTGTCTCATTGTGTCTTTATTTCTCCTGGGTCTTTTACAGAGTTTTCCCCCAACATTTCTTGGTCCTTCGACAGCCGGATCACCTCCATCGTGTCCCATCTCCGTGACCAGTCCACGTTGTTCGCCTGTCGACAGCCCACACACCAGGTGTGTGGAAAAAGACCAAGAGCGTTAAATTCGGGTCTTGGCCAACGTCTTAGAAAGCGACCCACGGTGGTGGGACCCGATCGAGGTGGACCAGACCCGGCGACACCGACCAGGTAGATACAGACACACTGACACAATCTTGCGTAAAAGCGCATTTTGAATTCAGGGAATTTAAAATAGCGGAAATAGCTCGTCGACTGGTAGCTCTGGGAGCTCGTCGACTGGTAGCGTAGCTCGTCGACTGGAAGCTTTGGAAGCTCGTCGACTGGTAGCTTTGGAGCTCTGGGTAGCTCCCCCAGCTGGGTCTAGACTGGGTCTAGGGAGTAAGTAGCTCTGGGAGCTCCCCTTATTATAAGGGTTCCGGTCGCGCGCGTCGAAGCTGTGAATGTGTGTGTGTGTATTGTTTTAATTAATGGAGCAAGCTGACTTTTCACGGTCCAATAAGAGACTGAGCTGCTCCTACTGTGTTTTTCTTTTACTGCTATTCACTGACGTGCTGGTGAGTTGAGAGAACGGTCGAGTTCCGTCTCGTAAAGTTCACACCGCTTTTGGAAATAGTCTGAAAGTAGAAGGGCGTGTGAGCAACCACTCTCGTCTCTAATACCAGCGAAGGTGATAGCAGCTGTATTGTGTATTACTTAAACAAAAAATAAGTAAATACATAAATAAGATGGGTAATCAAGCAAGTGAAATTAAAACTCACTCCTGCTGACGAGCAGTGGTGAGAAAAGAAAAGTCCAGACGCCGGACAAAAACAGTGTCTGTAAACTGAGAGATTTAAGAAAACAAAATATAAACAGTCAGAAGAATAGAACTCAACTGCCAGTTTAGTAAAACCAGAAGACGAGACACTGTGCAGTTCCCACAATCCTTTTAGTAAACCATCACCCATTCCTGCAGCCGCATCTGCAGCACCACCCATATCAGGAAGAACTTAATAATCCCTTATTAAGTGAAAACTAGAGATCACAGTAGTTTGAAGTAGTTTAAAAGGGTTGAAAACAGACCCCACTGAGTAGATATAAATATAAAAAGTACGAAATAAAGATGAACAAAGGGAAAATTACAGTAGAAATTACCTTTAGAGTATTTGAAATTAATAATAGCAAGGATAACAACCTGTAAAGTGATATTAACAATGAAATACAGTTGGCATGATGACCATGCCCAGCATGTATAAAATGAATATAAAGCAAATAATTCACACGAAAATATTTTAATAACATAAATAAAGTATATTAAGGCTGTGTCACTGTTCAGCCAAGGACAGTGTGTGAAAAGGTAACTGTCTCCACCCTGGGAAAAGGATGATTCTGCAGGTCATCTGAAGCCCTTGATGGATACAAAATAAAATATAAATAATATATTATAATAGAACTGCCTGGTCCGCCATGCAACAGAGAGAACAAATGTGACCGCAGATTGGATGAATTCAAAATTATCTGTTTGCTGAATAAGATGATCCTAACTATCAAATTGGCTCAGTAGTAGTATAATGGTACACACTGATAAAATATTATATGCTATTGCTGTTATATAAGACAAAGAGGATAATATTAACAATGACATAATATTAATATGAAGAGGCACCTAAATCGGTTATGATGTAAGGTGGATAATTGTTAAGCAGTAGTCTGCATCAAGCTTAAGGTTTGCTAAAACTCAGTGTAATGACATGTGAGATGAAGACAATACAGAGAATAACTAAACTAATGAAGTGCATAGAGGCACTTGACCAGCTTGAAACTTATCATCCTAGAATGACACATTGCTGAGATATAGAGCACACCTATAATAACAACCAATAAGCAAAACCCTGTAGACAACAGCTAAAACTACAGGATTGAGAAGCTGAATTAAATATGTAGACACTGCTAAGCTGATGAGCATGTTACACATTTTCTTTTCTTTTTATTTATTTGTTTCTTTTAGAGCAGAAGCTGCTGTAACACACCCAAAGAAAGACTCTAGGTCTGACCAACCGTCTCAGTCGTGGGCAAAAAGATGTCAGTCAATAAAATTCTAAAAGATAATTTGTTGACGAAAAATATATCAAGAGATAAAAGATAAAACAGTCCAGTGTCCCACTTATGAATTGTATAAAAACACACAGTCCCAAGGCCAGAGACAGCTATGCCACACAGCCCAGTTGCACTCCACATGTTGCCTTTAACAGGGTTAGAAGTTGTACTTGGAGACCCACCACCCTGCAAGCATATAGTCAGTGGTCACTCAAGCCTCTGCAACCCTGCTGCCTTTAGGCTGTGGCATATAATAGGCCCTGGCCTGCACAGAGAGACAAAACGACACACCTAATATAAAATTCATAGGGCAAAACCAATCCATCCCAAACATATCTGATTTCATCACATTACATACCTGCACAGAGAGACAAAACAACACAGCAGTGTTTGTAGTGTGGGCTATAAGTAGACCAGTGTATCAGTGCAATCAAGTACACCTGCCTCTAATTAGTCCAACCCCATTCCAGCCATTGGCTCACCAAAAATGTGACACACACAAAACCACTCCCAACCCAGTGCAACTTCACACAATAATATGGAGCTGAATTAACACAGGCACATTAGTCTACCATGTTATAAGCTGCATGCTATTACGAGCCAACATATGCAGACTTCTGCCTTGTTCGGGTGGCAGCATTTTTCTTTTTTTCTTTTGTGTCCTGACACGTTTATGTTTTTTGGTTTTGTTTGATTATTTTGTTGGTTTTGGAAATGAATTTAAACGAACTTGTGACAATACTTGAGAATAACAGTGACACATAGTGATTAGGCATATGATTGAAAAATGCCTAGGTTTAGAGCTGTGAGCTATGAGCTGTGAGCAATGCAAAGTTAAATATATATATTTGTATAAATGGGAAACAACCCTAACTTGAAAGTTTGAAATGTGTGAGATCCATGCATTGTTTGAAGAACTAGAAATTATCTAAAACTGCCTTAAGTGAAAATGTAGAGTTGCATCTATTCTCCCAAACAAAAAAAACAAAAACCAAAAAAAGGGAGAAGCATTCTGTAACTTAAAAATAAGGCTGACTGTTGACAACAGACTAAAACACTAATTCGCAGGTGGCTATCAGGAACAGAGAGGCGAGCAAAGTCACAAACACCAAGGCCGCAGACAGCCACGCAGAAACAGCAGATAACATAGAGACAACGCCTGCTAGAACCGTGGAGAGGAAGGTCACTTCACACGAGATTGTTGCGCATGTGAAATAAACAAAGACAAACTAATAAACATACATACAGACAGCCAGTATGTTTTCTCTGCTGTGCATCATTTCGCAAAGCTCTGGCAAAACAGAGGAATGATTATATCAACCGGTAAACCAGTCCAGCATGCAAGCCTCTTACAACGCCTGCTGACTGTAATAAATTTACCACAACAACTCGCATTGTGTAAATGTGCAGCACACAAAACTGATGGCTCTTTTATTACTACAGGCAACAATTTTGCTGACAGAGCCGCAAAACAGGCGGCACAAAAGACAAACATGACATTGATGGCAGTAAACACACATCAGATTCCACTGGATGTGTTGCAAAGTGAACAAAAAGCAGAGAGCACAGCAGAGCAGGCAAAATGGCTAAAACACGGTGCAGTTCTGACAAACGACTTAATGATGTGTTATGGCAAGCCAGTGTTGCCAAAATTCCTCCACAAAATGGCGGCATTAGTGACTCATGGCTGTACGCATTTGTCAACGGGGGGACTGACCAGTATTGTCAACTCTCATTTCTACACTGTAAATTCTACACAATACTCTCATTTCTACACTGTAAATTCTACACTGTAAATTTTGAAACCTCAGCAAAACAATTTGTCAGAACATGCATGACGTGTCAAAAATGTAATGCTCAGGGTAACCTGCGACCACAAAGAGGCCGTTTTCCAACTCCGCCTCATCCTTTTCACACAATTCATATGGATTTTATTGAACTAAGCGAATGTCAAGGGTCAAAATACGCCCTAGTGGTTATAGACGTGTTCTCAAAGTGGCCGGAAATCTATCCAGTGAAAAAAGCAGATGCAATTTCAGTAGCAAAGTGCCTGTGCAATCACTTCATACCCACATATGGCATCCCAGCTTTGATACGGTCAGACAACGGCACTCATTTTGTAAATGATGTCATCACTAAGGTCTCTGAAGCACTCGGTTTCAGCATAAAACACCACTGTGCTTATCACCCTCAGAGCGCAGGCCTTGTAGAGAGAACTAACGGCACTATAAAACAAAGGCTCAGGAAATGCATGGCAGAAACAGGAAGGCCGTGGCCTGAATGTTTGGGTTTAGTGAAAATGTGGATGCGCTTAACACAAGGCTCCCATAAACTAACTCCATTTGAAATCATTCATGGCAGGCCGTTTCCACTGCCTATTACCAGTCAACCAATAGACAAAGCAATCAGAGAAAACACATTAGCAGAGTGGATGTCTAAGCTGTTAGAAAACAAAGAGATCGTTGTACATAATCAACAACCTGATGATGTTTCTCCAGTGTCTTGCAGACTAAAGCCCGGTGACTGGGTTCTGATCAAGGTGCTCCAAAGGAAAAACTGGAGCACACCCAGGTGGGAGGGGCCATACCAAGTCCTCCTCACTACACCGACCGCTTGCAAAATTGCGGAACGACCATCCTGGATCCATCAGAGTCACTGCAGGCGAGTCAGTGAAGCCATCTAAACACAGCTGACGGCAGGCTTGCCCGCTTGTTGTGATCTCGCCCGGTGGAGGGGTCAGCTTTCCTGGCCGGGGGGTCTACTCGCGACAGGAGGGTGTGTTCCGTCGTCATGACGTGGTGGCTCTTATCAACTGCAGCGGCCCTGACCATGGCCGGGCTCCTCACCTTTGCTTCCGTGAGGGACAACAAGTCACGCTATATGGAGAAAAGGCAGACACTGTATGACAAAGGAAAGTACACCAAGTTTCCCCATGGATACGCCACTAACTTCTGGTGGCAGTTTATGAACACTACAGCTCACTGGAATAACAAAACTGACTGCTATGCATGTACCCATATGCCCCTATCCTCACAGACGTCTGGCCTGTGGCCGTACAGCATACCTGAAGATCGCAGTTGGTGTCTGTTGGGCCTGGCAACACATCCAGGCTACGGTACTCTTTGGTCCAAAGCCAACTACAGCATCCCAGCGAAAGCAACCTGGAGGTCATCATCACTCACAAATGTGAACTGTTCCGGACAGACCTACCTACTGACCTGGCCCCAAGTCTCAGACCCACTGCCTGATGTAATTCTACTGAACAAACTGAACGCATCACAACTGCCAGTATGTGTGATGAACAATGGCTCGCGGGCAGTGGGGGAGCTGCCTACTCACCTATGTAAGTCCATATACACTTTCTGCCCACCAAGGAACGAGAGGAAGTGTATGGCCTGTTCAATCAACGCCACCTGTGCCAGTGACACGACGCTGATGGGCCTAAACTGTCGCTCCGACTACAGCTACCGAATGCCACTACAAACAAAGACTCAGTACCAGACAGGATGTGCACGGACGGCACCCAGCAGCAGAGGAACCAGAGTTTTGGCTGACTGGTACTTCCTATGTGGCAACAAGGCTTATCTGTCACTCCCTGAAGGTTGGGGAGGTCTGTGCGCCCTGGTGGAATTATCAGATCATGTTTTCTTCATGCAAAGTGTTGCACATCACCCAAGCAGCCGGCAGAGACGTGAAGTGGACATCGCCTCCCCCAGTTCTTTCGGCATTACCGTGGACACTGGAGTGCCGGGAGAGTTTCGCATCTGGGGAGGAGGAGTGAAATTCTTACAGAGCTTGATCCCCGGCATTGGAGTTGCCGAGGTGCGGGATCACGTGGAGATCAACCGATATGCTCTGCTACGACACATCAACTTGACTAAGACCCTGGGAACTGACTTAGCAGGAGAACAGAAGGCCATCAGAACGATGGTGCTGCAGAACAGACTGACACTAGACCTGCTAACAGCATCACAAGGAGGAGTTTGCAAGCTGATCGGGGAAACATGTTGCACTTTTATCCCTGATGGATACGAAACTGGAGGAGACATTTATGAAGCTTTGCAGAATTTGACCGCTCTGCAAAAATATGTCACTGACCACACATCTGGAGCAGCTACAGCACAAGGCTGGCTGGACTGGCTGTTCAGCGGTTCATGGCTGGCTGCTGTAGCAAAGCCATTTTTCCTTCTAGGTCTCATCATGATAGCACTGCTCATATTAGTGTTGTGTGTGTTGCCATGCCTAAGAGTAATGATTTCAAAGATGATAACAACTACAATGACTGCTTATATTGCCGTGCCTCAAGAAGAACAACATCCCGTTGCAATTCTATTAGAAGAGAACTTGTACTAGCTGCTAATAAATGACGTGGTGATTAAAAATGACTTGTCAAGTGATCATGCACTGATTAAAACATTAGTAGGTTATGCAAGTTTTCATGCTTTTATTTTTTTGAAGTCTTGACTTTTAAACATGAAGTTTTTCATTTTTATAACGTTTTCATACTCTTATTTTTTTTGAAGTCTTCAGTTTCAAACATAAAGTTTTCATTTTAAACATGAAGTTTTCATTATTTTACATATAAAGTTTTCAATTTAAGGTTTGCATCATTTTAAATATAAGGTTTTCATCCTTGTATTTCTTGAAGTTTTCATTTTACTTTTCATCCTTTTATTTTTTGTTCGTTTTAAAATATAAGGTTTTTATCCTTTATTTTTTGTAGTTTTATTATTTTTTCTTGTTTTTTCCACTTGTTCTTTCATTTACTATGATTTTCATTTACTATGTTTTTCTTTTTATTTTCTTTTGTTTTATTATGTTTTTCTTTTTATTATTTTCTTTTGTTTTATTCTTTAGACCAACTGACTGCCATTTCTGCTATGCTGACATTTTGAAGATTTTTGGAAATTAAAAATTGCCTAAGATACTTAATAAATAATTTTCATAGACAATTGTTGTATACATTTAAAATAAGTTAAACAGGGGGGAATGTTACAGGAAAAATGATTCTATGTTTCTTTACCTTCTTTTAAATGTACAAAGATGCCTTTTGTCTGCCCTTTGCCTATGGTTAGATTAGTTTAGAATTATCTTTTTAGACTTTCTCAGCAAAGACATACTGTTTTGGGACATATTGTTTTAGATTGTTTTATCTCTCACAGCCTTCTCCCAGCTCTCTGCTGACGAGACTAGCGCCACATATGGAGTTGTTTATTTTATTTGTTTTGTATTTTCTTATCCTGTTCTCACTGTCTTTCCTATAAAAATTACCAAGCCACTGTGCATGGCGTGAGTTGTTCTTAGCAGCTCACCCGTGTACACGTTTGATAAAGAAAGTAACTTTGTCTCATTGTGTCTTTATTTCTCCTGGGTTTTTTACAGAGTTTTCCCCCAACAAGAATGCAGTATGGTCACTCAACAAGTAAAGCCAGGAACCTGACCTTTGCCCTCATCTTCAGCGTCTCCTCTTCAGGAATCTCCTCTGTAGACTCAGTCCTACAGCAGAGTTTAAAGAGCTCTGTCACAGCCTCACCTACAGGGAACACAAACAGTTACTGACCTGATATTTTCTTATTCAAACTTTCCATGAAGCACACGCTTCAGCACAGCGAAGCAGGACAACATCTGTGTAACATTTTCTAAATCATGGACGTGGCAACAAAAGAAAAGTCCACTTTACATCACATGTAAAGTGCTTGGGGCTGTCATGAGAGGCGGGGCACACCCTGGACAGGTCGCCAGTCTGTCGCAGGGCAAACAGAGACAGACATTCACACCGTGGGAAATTTAGAGCCCCAATGAACCTGTCCCCACTAACTGCATGACTTTGGACTGTGGGAGGAAGTAGGAGGCCCACACAGAGAACAATGAGGAAAAAAGACACTTTATTTGTCCTTCACTATGTTCTTTCTATCGGAAGCTTGATTACATCCGTCTTATCTGCTGCGCATCATTTGATGCATGAATTTTAGCCTCTTGGCTTAGAAATAGTTTCCTCTGTGCTGTTTGGACAAAAAACAAAGCCATAAAAAGTCTTCACACATCCCACAACAATGTGTATGTTTGTAATGGATCCAAGTGTATTAGCAACCAGAAAAATACAACATGTAGTATGTAGCGGTGTGTTTGAAATCTGTACTGACTAGTAAAACCTCTGTGGTCTGCCCCAAAGCATCATGGTCTCTGTCCCCGAGTGTCCCACTGATCAGTTCAACTTACCCAGTAAACACTGAGGATTTTCAGCCGTCCTGACTCGAACTGAGCAGTGAGGAGCTTGAAGAGGGTCGAGGTCACTGTTGGGTGATAAACAGAGTAAACAGTAGAGGAGAGTTTCTGATACACTTTTAGTTAAAGGGTTTTTATAAGTAATGAGTCATGTTTGATTACATGTGACGTAGTCCTTCACCAGTAATCAAGATAATTACACATGTAAGCATTTCCTTATGTCACACTCAGTTTGTCCCTTCATGCTTGTTAGACCTGTGCCAGCTCTGTTTGGGCCGTACAATCAAACCCATGTACGTTTACCCTTTTAATAAACTGCTCCACCCATTTCCTACTTTACGAGTGAAATATGAAGCAATGCAGTGTGTACACGGATGCAACACTCAGTGCTCAGCGCAGCGTTTTGTGTGCTATAGTGCAAGTGAACAGCTCACTCCCATCAAAGCTTTTCCATTGGATCGTTAACACAAACACCAAATGTCAGGAGGACATGCGCCTCAAACTGGAGTTGTCGTTCTAGCCCGGGTATTGTGTTATCCTTGTCTGTATACCGAGCTTCTTATTAATAAGCAGCTCTGCACAAGAGCAGAAGCAGAGTCCAGCCTGTTGCTCTTACAGTATAATACTCATAATAAAAGCACAGTAACCGTGGTTAGTCACTGAGCAGCCCGGTGCGTTTCTCTTGATTTCTTTAGTCAGGGTAAATTCATTCACCTGCACGGGTTAGCTAAACGAACTTTACAAAACAAGTTTCCCCTACAGCCGAGTGCTCACCTAAGGACCTAAGTTACGGATTAGCTTACACACACATTTAACTTACCGAAAATAATACGGTGGGGCCTCAGGTCCTCCTGTCTGGTAGTCCAATTTACTGAAGAACACCTCAGGCTGTCACTTTGAAATAGTCGGTAATGTAAACGCTGGACCTCTCAGCATCTGCCATTCCCGAACAGACACATGCAAGTTTGTCCGTGACCGCAGCCGCGCTGTACATTTATTTCAGTTTCAATATTTTTTTCAGTTTCAATATTTTTTTCGGTTTCATTTCAAGGTGGCATCGTTCTGATCCCATACACACACACAAATCCTGATTTACAAGTACACAATATTTATGACCACAATTTGAGCCCATATCCTCTCTCTACCACAGCTGCCTTTGAACTTGCCTGGGCCAGGTCTGAGTCCAGCTTTGCTACTCCTGCCAGGTCACATGACACAGGGGTGTGCTCTGATGTCAGCAGGCAGGTCAGTGGAGCCCTCTGGTGGTGGATATATGGCAGTGAAACAGGAGGAGGCCTGAGAACAGACAGCAGGCTTAACTAGCAGGACAAAGTAGCATGTAGTACTTGAAGGAGTCGTCACAGCCAATCAGCTCTCAGGAAAATGGAACATCACATAAATATTTCTCTTCTTTGATTTTCATCAATTATTTCCTCTGATAGATTTTCCGTCAACACTTCTGCTTGATCAGAAGCTCATAGGCAGTTCCTGTCACTCTACAATAACACAATGTAAAGGCTGCGCTCTCTGCCCTCCATAATTTGACATATTTTGTTGTTTTGTGTGTGTTTGTCTGTGTGAAGTTTTGATGTGTATGTGAAAAACAATTTTGAAAACACTGGAAAAAGACCTCAAGACATGTTTTCCTTTACTTTCTATGAAACAACAATTCCCACCAAGGCTTTTCAGGGTGAAATTTAGTGCATAGAAAAACCTGTGCCAGGTTGTCTCCATCTAGTGGTGAACATGGCCTCACCACTACATCAGGTGAGCTTTTCACTGTGCACAGTGACACAAAAGTCATTTAACAATTAAAAAAAAGCAATGTTACAGATTCAGTAAGAACTGAAGTTTATCATAATCCTTCAAGTTTCACTCAGTAACAGCAGCTTTTTAATATTATTGGCTATATTTTAGAGTCACATTTATATGAAATGTCAAACAATCACAGAGTGACACTGAACTAAACAATCAATGCCATGTGAGTTGTTCTTGTTTGTTCTTTATCTCGGATTTATTGTAAGCAGCGGGAGTAGAAGCTAAAGAAAAATAGTAAAGATATGAATGAATCTCTGCTCCTACAGCTTTTATTGTGCCATAATGTCTGCTTTGAAACCGTCCTCTTGCTCGTCTCTTGGATGCTCACCTCTTCTTCACCTGTTCCTTTCACCAAACTGCTGCACTCTCGTTCTCTGCTCTCGCCTCCTCTTCTGGTTATAATTAGGATGCAGTCAGCATGTGCCAAACAAACTCCCCCCAAATCGATCATGTTTGATATGATGATGACGTTTTTAACATCTTATTTATGCACTTGTTGGGTGGGAAAGAGTAAACAAAGATGGGGCATAGAAGCAGAACTGATACGTGTGGAGGGACAGTAACTGTGTGTGTGTGTATGTGTAAGCATTTAAACACTGCAGAGAGTCAAATTAACAGTAACACTATTTTGTCTAAGTCCGCCATTGTAGAAATTCATTTCACCGAAACAATAACATGGCGCACAATGTGACAATAAACGTATAAAACACAAATTCTTACCTAGCAGGAGAATAAATAATCAGTATTTTAAGGCTACTGCATGTATAGATGTCACTGCTGGCTCACATAAGCTAGCTCTGAGACCCGCCAGAGTTTACGCCACAGTTGACTGTCGCGAAAGAGTCGTAAATCACCGGCATTGTAAAACTTAAACTGATTCCAGGGCATGTTATAAAACACCCAATAGATGTGCTGGATACTAAACAGTATCAAACGACTAAATGAACACAGGGTTACAATTACATGCTCACGTCGTCACATCGAGAGTTTATTCATTAATCATCAGAGTTCAACAATGTTACATCCAGTTGGAAACAGCTTCACTAACGCCAGCAAAACAGGCTAACAGTATATAAGAGCACAGAAACAGCCGTGCTTATCAACAGCTCGACATATCCTCAACAACTCACCTCAGTATGTGTAACCCGTTCATGTGTTACGCCTGTTGTTCTTGCGTTGTGTTCTGGTGTGAAAGAAAGAGGCAGGAGACAGTACTGGGTCTTTGGCTCTTTACTGCACATCTGCAACACAGAAACATGTGTCTGATCTGTGTGTGTCACGCGACTGCCAGTACACCTCTCCTCCGGCCATGCTGAAAGCAGCTGTGTCTGCAGCTTCATTAACACTACAATAATATAATGAATCAAATACAACAAATTGTTTTAAAACATTAACTTAAGCTCTCAAAAACAAAAAGCACAAAATAAATAATATGTCACTGAAAAAAACATCAAAAACAACTTATAAGAACAATCAACAAAATAATTCAAAAACAAATAAACAGTCAGATAAATACAATTCAATAACCAGGACCCAATATTCTGGTACTTATAGTTCAAACATTATACTTCAGTACAATTATATTAATAACCGCCATCTAACAGGCAATACAACACTGTACTTATAAAAACAATGAATGAAAGACTGCATCTCCAAAACATAAGAACATCTCCATACCTGCAACACAGAAACATGTGTCTGATCTGTGTGTGTCACGTGACTGCCAGTACACCTCTCCTCCGGCCATGCTGAAAGCAGCTGTGTCTGCAGCTTCATTAACACTACAATAATATAATGAATCAAATACAACAAATTGTTTTAAAACATTAACTTAAGCTCTCAAAAACAAAAAGCACAAAATAAATAATATGTCACTGAAAAAAACATCAAAAACAACTTATAAGAACAATCAACAAAATAATTCAAAAACAAATAAACAGTCAGATAAATACAATTCAATAACCAGGACCCAATATTCTGGTACTTATAGTTCAAACATTATACTTCAGTACAATTATATTAATAACCGCCATCTAACAGGCAATACAACACTGTACTTATAAAAACAATGAATGAAAGACTGCATCTCCAAAACATAAGAACATCTCCATACCTGCAACACAGAAATAAGTGTCTGATCTGTGTGTGTCACGCGACTGCCAGTACACCTCTCCTGACGAAGGAAAAAAGAGTGCATGCTGTTAAAAAAAGACTGCCGCGAGTAGCCGCTAGCAATCAGGCTAACTTAGCATGCTAGCATTTTAGCTGCGTTCTCGGCTAAAACTCATAAGCGTATATTAGTGAACTCCGCCCTCCACAAAACTTATCCCGAATGAGTCTCTTAATGACAAACAAAAACGCGGCGGTTTGGCTGTATTCACATTGCAGCTTGGGATCTGAACAAACTTTAATTAGCTGAGAGCAACGTGGCAGTGACTTACCTCCGGCCATGCTGAAAGGAGCTGTGACCGGGGCACACATGCACGCGCCTACGTCACCACGCAGCGCACACACACACACGAACGCACTATACACATATGCAGCATATTTATTTTACTTGGTTTTAGAGTTGGAGTATTTACATATTGATCTGAAATATTTTGCTGCTGAGCAGCAGAGCTCCAAAGCGTCCCCCTGTAACCATGGTTACGCAGATGCGTTCCGACTGTCACGTCACCGAGGAGAACCTGTTTCAAATGTATACCTGGATCAACCTGGAATCAGTTTGAAAAGTTTTCTGCTGAGATCCGCGGCTCGACTTCCTGGCATCCCGGGATAAGATGAGTTGCTGTGTTTTTCACGGAGAAAAAATAATTAACATGGAATAACATCAGTGTTAGATGAAAAAAAAAGATGCAAGCAGAAAAGGACAGCAGATTGAGAAGAGATTTATTCAAACGGTATCCTTACCGTTTAAAGAAATCTCTTTTTTTTATGTTTATTTTATTCTATTTGATCTCAAAAAGCTCCTAAAACAGTCAGTGATCACTGTTGACCTCCCTCGGCTTTTATTACCACTAATCATTTATTTAAGCTCAGTTTTTAAAACCTTAGGATGTAACTACAGCCCAGCCCATGCAGCAGTATATGAATGACTAACCTCGTATTGTGGATGGATTATCTCAGTTGTTCTCCTGGCTGAAGTTTGGTCCTTTTACAGCATCCTGCCATGCCATTACATTTGTTCCTGACCACCGAGAACACTCACGTTAACTTTTATCGAGTGGAAAAAAAGTTAGCTTGTTTATATTATGCTAACATAGCTGTGTCGCTAGCGGTCACGTAGCACATCATTATATACCAGCTAGCCCAACTTCAGTAACCCTACAAACGTCACTGCTGTTTAGTTTTCTGTCTTCATTTATGCTGGAAGTGATAGCAGAGCTGTACGTTTTAATTTGTTTCCAAAACCCCGCAGTCAGGACATGCTATATTGTATTTAGATAGAAGCTAGCGAGCTAACTCCCTGCTAACTTCTAACTCCGTTAAATGTCATAAATTCCGTTTTCATGGATGCCTGGATGTTAAACTCAATTGTTACACCTGGTAGAGCAGAACGCTGATCATTTTATTAAAGATGAAAGACTTTAGACAGTTTTTCAACTCTCAGTAATGCCATAGTGATCGTTTGATATATGGACCTGCAGCGGAGTTTAGACCCAGACACGGCTAGTGACGTCAGACTGAACAACCGGATAGTGATATGAATTAATTTAGAACTCACCGGAGAGAAAATGCCGCGAGCAAATCAACAAAAAGCTGGGGATTGCACAGAACTCGATATCCGCTCGTCTCACCACTGCAATCCATGCCTGCCGTCTTTGTTTGGTGATATCGGATACATGGGATCCCTCACGTTGCCGCCAGGATGGAAAACGATGAAAACATAGCCCATTATCCAGTGTCTTGCCTTCACGATCGTGAGATCTAACGTTGCAACCAACTACACAACACGTAGGAACCATAGCTGAAGCTGTATCCTTTGTCTGGCCTACTGTCATGGCGGCGGGGGGCGTGGCCCGCCTCCTGTGACATCACGCTCCAAAGCCCTATTCGGCTTACAGAATGATGATGTCACATATATTTAGAATCTCACAACAAATTTGGTCCTATGATGCTTTAATCCGTTGATCCGCAAAAGTCTATAAATAGGGGTGAAGAGCACTGACTTTTAGTTCATTAATTGCAGCATTTATGTTAGCAGAATTGAAACGTTCACCAAAGAGGTATTTTGAAACACCTGGATCCTTTTTGGAGTAGCTGTTTACAGATTCGAACATGTCTCGGAGGAAACAACCCTACAGATTTCTAAGGTAAGTTTGGTGCCGGTGCCGGTCCTCACCTCTGCAGTGCTGCCGTCTCCTGTAGCGCTGCGTGGTTCTTAGCTAAGTTTCCTTTCCTTTTTCTGTTCTCCTAGTTTTTGTCCTCAGGTTTGAAGTGTCTGTGTTGTGCAGCTGGTCTGGTCTGTCTCTAGACAGTTCAGGCTGCACCCACCAGTAAATGGTGGAGGCTCACAGCGACATACTCAACACACAAGTTTCTGAACTCTGCATGAGGGTTTCTCCGACGAAGTGAGGGCCGTGAGGCACAGCTCCCCGTCCCCCGGTGACCCTGCTAGGTCCACCTTCTTAGGGAAACCCTCTGCAGAGGAGCTGACAGAGCCAGGAACTTGTGAGTTGTGTGTGTCCACTCAGGCATCATTCATACTTGTTCTGTAGGCAGTTCCTGTCAGAAGGAGGAGGCACAGCAGGAGCGTCGGGGGGCGGAAGACGGTGCCTCAGTGCCTCTCTCCTTCTGACATTGTTAAAGAAAACCCAACAAATGTATAATTACAGTATTTATATATTTACATGTAGGTAATGTCCTCAAGTTCTGTATAACCACTTTTTCCTCTCTCTGTGTTTGTTTCTCGTCTGTTGTTGTGTGTGTTTGTGTGTATTTGTCTCTTTCAAACAGGTGCCGGTCCTCACCTCTGCAGTGCTGCCGTCTCCTGTAGCGCTGCGTGGTTCTAAGCTAAGTTTCCTTTCCTTTTTCTGTTCTCCTAGTTTTTGTCCTCAGGTTTGAAGTGTCTGTGTTGTGCAGCTGGTCTGGTCTGTCTCTAGACAGTTCAGGCTGCACCCACCAGTAAATGGTGGAGGCTCACAGCGACATACTCAACACACAAGTTTCTGAACTCTGCATGAGGGTTTCTCCGACGAAGTGAGGGCCGTGAGGCACAGCTCCCCGTCCCCCGGTGACCCTGCTAGGTCCACCTTCTTAGGGAAACCCTCTGCAGAGGAGCTGACAGAGCCAGGAACTTGTGAATTGTGTGTGTCCACTCGGGCATCATTCATACTTGTTCTGTAGGCAGTTCCTGTCAGAAGGAGGAGGCACAGCAGGAGCGTCGGGGGGCGGAAGACGGTGCCTCAGTGCCTCTCTCCTTCTGACATTGTTAAAGAAAACCCAACAAATGTATAATTATTTATATATTTACATGTAGGTAATGTCCTCAAGTTCTGTATAACCACTTTTTCCTCTCTCTGTGTTTGTTTCTCGTCTGTTGTTGTGTGTGTTTGTGTGTATTTGTCTCTTTCAAACAGGTGCTGGTCCTCACCTCTGCAGTGCTGCCGTCTCCTGTAGCGCTGCATGGTTCTTAGCTAAGTTTCCTTTCCTTTTTCTGTTCTCTTAGATTTGTCCTCAGGTTTGAAGTGTCTGTGTTGTGCAGCTGGTCTGGTCTGTCTCTAGACAGTTCAGGCTGCACCCACCAGTAAATGGTGGAGGCTCACAAAGACATACTCAACACACAAGTTTCTGAACTCTGCATGAGGGTTTCTCCGACGAAGTGAGGGCCGTGAGGCACAGCTCCCCGTCCCCCGGTGACCCTGCTAGGTCCACCTTCTTAGGGAAACCCTCTGCAGAGGAGCTGACAGAGCCAGGAACTTGTGAGTTGTGTGTGTCCACTCAGGCATCATTCATACTTGTTCTGTAGGCAGTTCCTGTCAGAAGGAGGAGGCACAGCAGGAGCGTCGGGGGGCGGAAGACGGTGCCTCAGTGCCTCTCTCCTTCTGACATTGTTAAAGAAAACCCAACAAATTTATAAGTATTTATATATTTACATGTAGGTAATGTCCTCAAGTTCTGTATAACCACTTTTTCCTCTCTCTGTGTTTGTTTCTTGTCTGTTGTTGTGTGTGTTTGTGTGTATTTGTCTCTTTCAAACAGGTGCCGGTCCTCACCTCTGCAGTGCTGCCGTCTCCTGTAGCGCTGCATGGTTCTAAGCTAAGTTTCCTTTCCTTTTTCTGTTCTCTTAGATTTGTCCTCAGGTTTGAAGTGTCTGTGTTGTGCAGCTGGTCTGGTCTGTCTCTAGACAGTTCAGGCTGCACCCACCAGTAAATGGTGGAGGCTCACAAAGACATACTCAACACACAAGTTTCTGAACTCTGCATGAGGGTTTCTCCGACGAAGTGAGGGCCGTGAGGCACAGCTCCCCGTCCCCCGGTGACCCTGCTAGGTCCACCTTCTTAGGGAAACCCTCTGCAGAGGAGCTGACAGAGCCAGGAACTTGTGAGTTGTGTGTGTCCACTCAGGCATCATTCATACTTGTTCTGTAGGCAGTTCCTGTCAGAAGGAGGAGGCACAGCAGGAGCGTCGGGGGGCGGAAGACGGTGCCTCAGTGCCTCTCTCCTTCTGACATTGTTAAAGAAAACCCAACAAATTTATAATTATTTATATATTTACATGTAGGTAATGTCCTCAAGTTCTGTATAACCACTTTTTCCTCTCTCTGTGTTTGTTTCTCGTCTGTTGTTGTGTGTGTTTGTGTGTATTTGTCTCTTTCAAACAGGTGCCGGTCCTCACCTCTGCAGTGCTGCCGTCTCCTGTAGCGCTGCATGGTTCTAAGCTAAGTTTCCTTTCCTTTTTCTGTTCTCCTAGTTTTTGTCCTCAGGTTTGAAGTGTCTGTGTTGTGCAGCTGGTCTGGTCTGTCTCTAGACAGTTCAGGCTGCACCCACCAGTAAATGGTGGAGGCTCACAGCGACATACTCAACACACAAGTTTCTGAACTCTGCATGAGGGTTTCTCCGACGAAGTGAGGGCCGTGAGGCACAGCTCCCCGTCCCCCGGTGACCCTGCTAGGTCCACCTTCTTAGGGAAACCCTCTGCAGAGGAGCTGACAGAGCCAGGAACTTGTGAATTGTGTGTGTCCACTCGGGCATCATTCATGCTTGTTCTGTAGGCAGTTCCTGTCAGAAGGAGGAGGCACAGCAGGAGCGTCGGGGGGCGGAAGACGGTGCCTCAGTGCCTCTCTCCTTCTGACATTGTTAAAGAAAACCCAACAAATGTATAATTATTTATATATTTACATGTAGGTAATGTCCTCAAGTTCTGTATAACCACTTTTTCCTCTCTCTGTGTTTGTTTCTCGTCTGTTGTTGTGTGTGTTTGTGTGTATTTGTCTCTTTCAAACAGGTGCCGGTCCTCACCTCTGCAGTGCTGCCGTCTCCTGTAGTGCTGCATAGTTCTAAGCTAAGTTTCCTTTCCTTTTTCTGTTCTCTTAGATTTGTCCTCAGGTTTGAAGTGTCTGTGTTGTGCAGCTGGTCTGGTCTGTCTCTAGACAGTTCAGGCTGCACCCACCAGTAAATGGTGGAGGCTCACAAAGACATACTCAACACACAAGTTTCTGAACTCTGCATGAGGGTTTCTCCGACGAAGTGAGGGCCGTGAGGCACAGCTCCCCGTCCCCCGGTGACCCTGCTAGGTCCACCTTCTTAGGGAAACCCTCTGCAGAGGAGCTGACAGAGCCAGGAACTTGTGAATTGTGTGTGTCCACTCGGGCATCATTCATACTTGTTCTGTAGGCAGTTCCTGTCAGAAGGAGGAGGCACAGCAGGAGCGTCGGGGGGCGGAAGACGGTGCCTCAGTGCCTCTCTCCTTCTGACATTGTTAAAGAAAACCCAACAAATTTATAATTATTTATATATTTACATGTAGGTAATGTCCTCAAGTTCTGTATAACCACTCTTTCCTCTCTGTGTGTTTGTTTCTCGTCTGTTGTTGTGTGTGTTTGTGTGTATTTGTCTCTTTCAAACAGGTGCCGGTCCTCACCTCTGCAGTGCTGCCGTCTCCTGTAGCGCTGCGTGGTTCTAAGCTAAGTTTCCTTTCCTTTTTCTGTTCTCCTAGTTTTTGTCCTCAGGTTTGAAGTGTCTGTGTTGTGCAGCTGGTCTGGTCTGTCTCTAGACAGTTCAGGCTGCACCCACCAGTAAATGGTGGAGGCTCACAGCGACATACTCAACACACAAGTTTCTGAACTCTGCATGAGGGTTTCTCCGACGAAGTGAGGGCCGTGAGGCACAGCTCCCCGTCCCCCGGTGACCCTGCTAGGTCCACCTTCTTAGGGAAACCCTCTGCAGAGGAGCTGACAGAGCCAGGAACTTGTGAATTGTGTGTGTCCACTCGGGCATCATTCATGCTTGTTCTGTAGGCAGTTCCTGTCAGAAGGAGGAGGCACAGCAGGAGCGTCGGGGGGCGGAAGACGGTGCCTCAGTGCCTCTCTCCTTCTGACATTGTTAAAGAAAACCCAACAAATGTATAATTATTTATATATTTACATGTAGGTAATGTCCTCAAGTTCTGTATAACCACTTTTTCCTCTCTCTGTGTTTGTTTCTCGTCTGTTGTTGTGTGTGTTTGTGTGTATTTGTCTCTTTCAAACAGGTGCCGGTCCTCACCTCTGCAGTGCTGCCGTCTCCTGTAGCGCTGCATAGTTCTAAGCTAAGTTTCCTTTCCTTTTTCTGTTCTCTTAGATTTGTCCTCAGGTTTGAAGTGTCTGTGTTGTGCAGCTGGTCTGGTCTGTCTCTAGACAGTTCAGGCTGCACCCACCAGTAAATGGTGGAGGCTCACAAAGACATACTCAACACACAAGTTTCTGAACTCTGCATGAGGGTTTCTCCGACGAAGTGAGGGCCGTGAGGCACAGCTCCCCGTCCCCCGGTGACCCTGCTAGGTCCACCTTCTTAGGGAAACCCTCTGCAGAGGAGCTGACAGAGCCAGGAACTTGTGAATTGTGTGTGTCCACTCGGGCATCATTCATACTTGTTCTGTAGGCAGTTCCTGTCAGAAGGAGGAGGCACAGCAGGAGCGTCGGGGGGCGGAAGACGGTGCCTCAGTGCCTCTCTCCTTCTGACATTGTTAAAGAAAACCCAACAAATTTATAATTATTTATATATTTACATGTAGGTAATGTCCTCAAGTTCTGTATAACCACTTTTTCCTCTCTCTGTGTTTGTTTCTCGTCTGTTGTTGTGTGTGTTTGTGTGTATTTGTCTCTTTCAAACAGGTGCCGGTCCTCACCTCTGCAGTGCTGCCGTCTCCTGTAGCGCTGCGTGGTTCTAAGCTAAGTTTCCTTTCCTTTTTCTGTTCTCCTAGTTTTTGTCCTCAGGTTTGAAGTGTCTGTGTTGTGCAGCTGGTCTGGTCTGTCTCTAGACAGTTCAGGCTGCACCCACCAGTAAATGGTGGAGGCTCACAGCGACATACTCAACACACAAGTTTCTGAACTCTGCATGAGGGTTTCTCCGATGAAGTGAGGGCCGTGAGGCACAGCTCCCCGTCCCCCGGTGACCCTGCTAGGTCCACCTTCTTAGGGAAACCCTCTGCAGAGGAGCTGACAGAGCCAGGAACTTGTGAGTTGTGTGTGTCCACTCAGGCATCATTCATACTTGTTCTGTAGGCAGTTCCTGTCAGAAGGAGGAGGCACAGCAGGAGCGTCGGGGGGCGGAAGACGGTGCCTCAGTGCCTCTCTCCTTCTGACATTGTTAAAGAAAACCCAACAAATGTATAATTATTTATATATTTACATGTAGGTAATGTCCTCAAGTTCTGTATAACCACTTTTTCCTCTCTCTGTGTTTGTTTCTCGTCGGTTGTTGTGTGTGTTTGTGTGTATTTGTCTCTTTCAAACAGGTGCCGCTCCTCACCTCTGCAGTGCTGCCGTCTCCTGTAGCGCTGCATGGTTCTAAGCTAAGTTTCCTTTCCTTTTTCTGTTCTCCTAGTTTTTGTCCTCAGGTTTGAAGTGTCTGTGTTGTGCAGCTGGTCTGGTCTGTCTCTAGACAGTTCAGGCTGCACCCACCAGTAAATGGTGGAGGCTCACAGCGACATACTCAACACACAAGTTTCTGAACTCTGCATGAGGGTTTCTCCGACGAAGTGAGGGCCGTGAGGCACAGCTCCCCGTCCCCCGGTGACCCTGCTAGGTCCACCTTCTTAGGGAAACCCTCTGCAGAGGAGCTGACAGAGCCAGGAACTTACGAGTTGTGTGTGTCCACTCGGGCATCATTCATACTTGTTCTGTAGGCAGTTCCTGTCAGAAGGAGGAGGCACAGCAGGAGCGTCGGGGGGTGGAAGACGGTGCCTCAGTGCCTCTCTCCTTCTGACATTGTTAAAGAAAACCCAACAAATGTATAATTATTTATATATTTACATGTAGGTAATGTCCTCAAGTTCTGTATAACCACTTTTTCCTCTCTGTGTGTTTGTTTCTCGTCTGTTGTTGTGTGTGTTTGTGTGTATTTGTCTCTTTCAAACAGGTGCCGGTCCTCACCTCTGCAGTGCTGCCGTCTCCTGTAGCGCTGCATGGTTCTTAGCTAAGTTTCCTTTCCTTTTTCTGTTCTCCTAGTTTTTGTCCTCAGGTTTGAAGTGTCTGTGTTGTGCAGCTGGTCTGGTCTGTCTCTAGACAGTTCAGGCTGCACCCACCAGTAAATGGTGGAGGCTCACAGCGACATACTCAACACACAAGTTTCTGAACTCTGCATGAGGGTTTCTCCGACGAAGTGAGGGCCGTGAGGCACAGCTCCCCGTCCCCCGGTGACCCTGCTAGGTCCACCTTCTTAGGGAAACCCTCTGCAGAGGAGCTGACAGAGCCAGGAACTTGTGAGTTGTGTGTGTCCACTCAGGCATCATTCATACTTGTTCTGTAGGCAGTTCCTGTCAGAAGGAGGAGGCACAGCAGGAGCGTCGGGGGGCGGAAGACGGTGCCTCAGTGCCTCTCTCCTTCTGACATTGTTAAAGAAAACCCAACAAATTTATAATTATTTATATATTTACATGTAGGTAATGTCCTCAAGTTCTGTATAACCACTTTTTCCTCTCTCTGTGTTTGTTTCTTGTCTGTTGTTGTGTGTGTTTGTGTGTATTTGTCTCTTTCAAACAGGTGCCGGTCCTCACCTCTGCAGTGCTGCCGTCTCCTGTAGCGCTGCATGGTTCTAAGCTAAGTTTCCTTTCCTTTTTCTGTTCTCCTAGTTTTTGTCCTCAGGTTTGAAGTGTCTGTGTTGTGCAGCTGGTCTGGTCTGTCTCTAGACAGTTCAGGCTGCACCCACCAGTAAATGGTGGAGGCTCACAGCGACATACTCAACACACAAGTTTCTGAACTCTGCATGAGGGTTTCTCCGACGAAGTGAGGGCCGTGAGGCACAGCTCCCCGTCCCCCGGTGACCCTGCTAGGTCCACCTTCTTAGGGAAACCCTCTGCAGAGGAGCTGACAGAGCCAGGAACTTGTGAATTGTGTGTGTCCACTCAGGCATCATTCATACTTGTTCTGTAGGCAGTTCCTGTCAGAAGGAGGAGGCACAGCAGGAGCGTCGGGGGGTGGAAGACGGTGCCTCAGTGCCTCTCTCCTTCTGACATTGTTAAAGAAAACCCAACAAATTTATAAGTATTTATATATTTACATGTAGGTAATGTCCTCAAGTTCTGTATAACCACTTTTTCCTCTCTGTGTGTTTGTTTCTCGTCTGTTGTTGTGTGTGTTTGTGTGTATTTGTCTCTTTCAAACAGGTGCCGGTCCTCACCTCTGCAGTGCTGCCGTCTCCTGTAGCGCTGCGTGGTTCTAAGCTAAGTTTCCTTTCCTTTTTCTGTTCTCCTAGTTTTTGTCCTCAGGTTTGAAGTGTCTGTGTTGTGCAGCTGGTCTGGTCTGTCTCTAGACAGTTCAGGCTGCACCCACCAGTAAATGGTGGAGGCTCACAGCGACATACTCAACACACAAGTTTCTGAACTCGCATGAGGGTTTCTCCGACGAAGTGAGGGCCATGAGGCACAGCTCCCCGTCCCCCGGTGACCCTGCTAGGTCCACCTTCTTAGGGAAACCCTCTGCAGAGGAGCTGACAGAGCCAGGAACTTGTGAATTGTGTGTGTCCACTCGGGCATCATTCATACTTGTTCTGTAGGCAGTTCCTGTCAGAAGGAGGAGGCACAGCAGGAGCGTCGGGGGGCGGAAGACGGTGCCTCAGTGCCTCTCTCCTTCTGACATTGTTAAAGAAAACCCAACAAATTTATAATTATTTATATATTTACATGTAGGTAATGTCCTCAAGTTCTGTATAACCACTCTTTCCTCTCTCTGTGTTTGTTTCTCGTCTGTTGTTGTGTGTGTTTGTGTGTATTTGTCTCTTTCAAACAGGTGCCGGTCCTCACCTCTGCAGTGCTGCCGTCTCCTGTAGCGCTGCATGGTTCTTAGCTAAGTTTCCTTTCCTTTTTCTGTTCTCTTAGATTTGTCCTCAGGTTTGAAGTGTCTGTGTTGTGCAGCTGGTCTGGTCTGTCTCTAGACAGTTCAGGCTGCACCCACCAGTAAATGGTGGAGGCTCACAAAGACATACTCAACACACAAGTTTCTGAACTCTGCATGAGGGTTTCTCCGACGAAGTGAGGGCCGTGAGGCACAGCTCCCCGTCCCCCGGTGACCCTGCTAGGTCCACCTTCTTAGGGAAACCCTCTGCAGAGGAGCTGACAGAGCCAGGAACTTGTGAGTTGTGTGTGTCCACTCAGGCATCATTCATACTTGTTCTGTAGGCAGTTCCTGTCAGAAGGAGGAGGCACAGCAGGAGCGTCGGGGGGCGGAAGACGGTGCCTCAGTGCCTCTCTCCTTCTGACATTGTTAAAGAAAACCCAACAAATGTATAATTATTTATATATTTACATGTAGGTAATGTCCTCAAGTTCTGTATAACCACTTTTTCCTCTCTGTGTGTTTGTTTCTCGTCTGTTGTTGTGTGTGTTTGTGTGTATTTGTCTCTTTCAAACAGGTGCCGGTCCTCACCTCTGCAGTGCTGCCGTCTCCTGTAGCGCTGCATGGTTCTAAGCTAAGTTTCCTTTCCTTTTTCTGTTCTCCTAGTTTTTGTCCTCAGGTTTGAAGTGTCTGTGTTGTGCAGCTGGTCTGGTCTGTCTCTAGACAGTTCAGGCTGCACCCACCAGTAAATGGTGGAGGCTCACAGCGACATACTCAACACACAAGTTTCTGAACTCTGCATGAGGGTTTCTCCGATGAAGTGAGGGCCGTGAGGCACAGCTCCCCGTCCCCCGGTGACCCTGCTAGGTCCACCTTCTTAGGGAAACCCTCTGCAGAGGAGCTGACAGAGCCAGGAACTTACGAGTTGTGTGTGTCCACTCGGGCATCATTCATACTTGTTCTGTAGGCAGTTCCTGTCAGAAGGAGGAGGCACAGCAGGAGCGTCGGGGGGTGGAAGACGGTGCCTCAGTGCCTCTCTCCTTCTGACATTGTTAAAGAAAACCCAACAAATGTATAATTATTTATATATTTACATGTAGGTAATGTCCTCAAGTTCTGTATAACCACTTTTTCCTCTCTGTGTGTTTGTTTCTCGTCTGTTGTTGTGTGTGTTTGTGTGTATTTGTCTCTTTCAAACAGATGCCGCTCCTCACCTCTGCAGTGCTGCCGTCTCCTGTAGCGCTGCATGGTTCTAAGCTAAGTTTCCTTTCCTTTTTCTGTTCTCCTAGTTTTTGTCCTCAGGTTTGAAGTGTCTGTGTTGTGCAGCTGGTCTGGTCTGTCTCTAGACAGTTCAGGCTGCACCCACCAGTAAATGGTGGAGGCTCACAGCGACATACTCAACACACAAGTTTCTGAACTCTGCATGAGGGTTTCTCCGACGAAGTGAGGGCCGTGAGGCACAGCTCCCCGTCCCCCGGTGACCCTGCTAGGTCCACCTTCTTAGGGAAACCCTCTGCAGAGGAGCTGACAGAGCCAGGAACTTACGAGTTGTGTGTGTCCACTCAGGCATCATTCATACTTGTTCTGTAGGCAGTTCCTGTCAGAAGGAGGAGGCACAGCAGGAGCGTCGGGGGGCGGAAGACGGTGCCTCAGTGCCTCTCTCCTTCTGACATTGTTAAAGAAAACCCAACAAATTTATAATTATTTATATATTTACATGTAGGTAATGTCCTCAAGTTCTGTATAACCACTTTTTCCTCTCTCTGTGTGTGTTTCTCGTCTGTTGTTGTGTGTGTTTGTGTGTATTTGTCTCTTTCAAACAGATGCCGCTCCTCACCTCTGCAGTGCTGCCGTCTCCTGTAGCGCTGCATGGTTCTAAGCTAAGTTTCCTTTCCTTTTTCTGTTCTCCTAGTTTTTGTCCTCAGGTTTGAAGTGTCTGTGTTGTGCAGCTGGTCTGGTCTGTCTCTAGACAGTTCAGGCTGCACCCACCAGTAAATGGTGGAGGCTCACAGCGACATACTCAACACACAAGTTTCTGAACTCTGCATGAGGGTTTCTCCGACGAAGTGAGGGCCGTGAGGCACAGCTCCCCGTCCCCCGGTGACCCTGCTAGGTCCACCTTCTTAGGGAAACCCTCTGCAGAGGAGCTGACAGAGCCAGGAACTTGTGAGTTGTGTTTGTCCACTCAGGCATCATTCATACTTGTTCTGTAGGCAGTTCCTGTCAGAAGGAGGAGGCACAGCAGGAGCGTCGGGGGGCGGAAGACGGTGCCTCAGTGCCTCTCTCCTTCTGACATTGTTAAAGAAAACCCAACAAATGTATAATTATTTATATATTTACATGTAGGTAATGTCCTCAAGTTCTGTATAACCACTCTTTCCTCTCTGTGTGTTTGTTTCTCGTCTGTTGTTGTGTGTGTTTGTGTGTATTTGTCTCTTTCAAACAGGTGCCGGTCCTCACCTCTGCAGTGCTGCCGTCTCCTGTAGCGCTGCATGGTTCTTAGCTAAGTTTCCTTTCCTTTTTCTGTTCTCCTAGTTTTTGTCCTCAGGTTTGAAGTGTCTGTGTTGTGCAGCTGGTCTGGTCTGTCTCTAGACAGTTCAGGCTGCACCCACCAGTAAATGGTGGAGGCTCACAGCGACATACTCAACACACAAGTTTCTGAACTCTGCATGAGGGTTTCTCCGACGAAGTGAGGGCCGTGAGGCACAGCTCCCCGTCCCCCGGTGACCCTGCTAGGTCCACCTTCTTAGGGAAACCCTCTGCAGAGGAGCTGACAGAGCCAGGAACTTGTGAGTTGTGTTTGTCCACTCAGGCATCATTCATACTTGTTCTGTAGGCAGTTCCTGTCAGAAGGAGGAGGCACAGCAGGAGCGTCGGGGGGCGGAAGACGGTGCCTCAGTGCCTCTCTCCTTCTGACATTGTTAAAGAAAACCCAACAAATTTATAATTATTTATATATTTACATGTAGGTAATGTCCTCAAGTTCTGTATAACCACTTTTTCCTCTCTCTGTGTGTGTTTCTCGTCTGTTGTTGTGTGTGTTTGTGTGTATTTGTCTCTTTCAAATAGGTGCCGGTCCTCACCTCTGCAGTGCTGCCGTCTCCTGTAGCGCTGCATGGTTCTAAGCTAAGTTTCCTTTCCTTTTTCTGTTCTCCTAGTTTTTGTCCTCAGGTTTGAAGTGTCTGTGTTGTGCAGCTGGTCTGGTCTGTCTCTAGACAGTTCAGGCTGCACCCACCAGTAAATGGTGGAGGCTCACAGCGACATACTCAACACACAAGTTTCTGAACTCTGCATGAGGGTTTCTCCGACGAAGTGAGGGCCGTGAGGCACAGCTCCCCGTCCCCCGGTGACCCTGCTAGGTCCACCTTCTTAGGGAAACCCTCTGCAGAGGAGCTGACAGAGCCAGGAACTTGTGAATTGTGTGTGTCCACTCAGGCATCATTCATACTTGTTCTGTAGGCAGTTCCTGTCAGAAGGAGGAGGCACAGCAGGAGCGTCGGGGGGTGGAAGACGGTGCCTCAGTGCCTCTCTCCTTCTGACATTGTTAAAGAAAACCCAACAAATTTATAAGTATTTATATATTTACATGTAGGTAATGTCCTCAAGTTCTGTATAACCACTTTTTCCTCTCTGTGTGTTTGTTTCTCGTCTGTTGTTGTGTGTGTTTGTGTGTATTTGTCTCTTTCAAACAGATGCCGCTCCTCACCTCTGCAGTGCTGCCGTCTCCTGTAGCGCTGCATGGTTCTAAGCTAAGTTTCCTTTCCTTTTTCTGTTCTCCTAGTTTTTGTCCTCAGGTTTGAAGTGTCTGTGTTGTGCAGCTGGTCTGGTCTGTCTCTAGACAGTTCAGGCTGCACCCACCAGTAAATGGTGGAGGCTCACAGCGACATACTCAACACACAAGTTTCTGAACTCTGCATGAGGGTTTCTCCGACGAAGTGAGGGCCGTGAGGCACAGCTCCCCGTCCCCCGGTGACCCTGCTAGGTCCACCTTCTTAGGGAAACCCTCTGCAGAGGAGCTGACAGAGCCAGGAACTTGTGAGTTGTGTGTGTCCACTCAGGCATCATTCATACTTGTTCTGTAGGCAGTTCCTGTCAGAAGGAGGAGGCACAGCAGGAGCGTCGGGGGGCGGAAGACGGTGCCTCAGTGCCTCTCTCCTTCTGACATTGTTAAAGAAAACCCAACAAATTTATAATTATTTATATATTTACATGTAGGTAATGTCCTCAAGTTCTGTATAACCACTTTTTCCTCTCTCTGTGTTTGTTTCTTGTCTGTTGTTGTGTGTGTTTGTGTGTATTTGTCTCTTTCAAACAGGTGCCGGTCCTCACCTCTGCAGTGCTGCCGTCTCCTGTAGCGCTGCATGGTTCTAAGCTAAGTTTCCTTTCCTTTTTCTGTTCTCCTAGTTTTTGTCCTCAGGTTTGAAGTGTCTGTGTTGTGCAGCTGGTCTGGTCTGTCTCTAGACAGTTCAGGCTGCACCCACCAGTAAATGGTGGAGGCTCACAGCGACATACTCAACACACAAGTTTCTGAACTCTGCATGAGGGTTTCTCCGACGAAGTGAGGGCCGTGAGGCACAGCTCCCCGTCCCCCGGTGACCCTGCTAGGTCCACCTTCTTAGGGAAACCCTCTGCAGAGGAGCTGACAGAGCCAGGAACTTGTGAATTGTGTGTGTCCACTCAGGCATCATTCATACTTGTTCTGTAGGCAGTTCCTGTCAGAAGGAGGAGGCACAGCAGGAGCGTCGGGGGGTGGAAGACGGTGCCTCAGTGCCTCTCTCCTTCTGACATTGTTAAAGAAAACCCAACAAATTTATAAGTATTTATATATTTACATGTAGGTAATGTCCTCAAGTTCTGTATAACCACTTTTTCCTCTCTGTGTGTTTGTTTCTCGTCTGTTGTTGTGTGTGTTTGTGTGTATTTGTCTCTTTCAAACAGGTGCCGGTCCTCACCTCTGCAGTGCTGCCGTCTCCTGTAGCGCTGCGTGGTTCTAAGCTAAGTTTCCTTTCCTTTTTCTGTTCTCCTAGTTTTTGTCCTCAGGTTTGAAGTGTCTGTGTTGTGCAGCTGGTCTGGTCTGTCTCTAGACAGTTCAGGCTGCACCCACCAGTAAATGGTGGAGGCTCACAGCGACATACTCAACACACAAGTTTCTGAACTCGCATGAGGGTTTCTCCGACGAAGTGAGGGCCATGAGGCACAGCTCCCCGTCCCCCGGTGACCCTGCTAGGTCCACCTTCTTAGGGAAACCCTCTGCAGAGGAGCTGACAGAGCCAGGAACTTGTGAATTGTGTGTGTCCACTCGGGCATCATTCATACTTGTTCTGTAGGCAGTTCCTGTCAGAAGGAGGAGGCACAGCAGGAGCGTCGGGGGGCGGAAGACGGTGCCTCAGTGCCTCTCTCCTTCTGACATTGTTAAAGAAAACCCAACAAATTTATAATTATTTATATATTTACATGTAGGTAATGTCCTCAAGTTCTGTATAACCACTCTTTCCTCTCTCTGTGTTTGTTTCTCGTCTGTTGTTGTGTGTGTTTGTGTGTATTTGTCTCTTTCAAACAGGTGCCGGTCCTCACCTCTGCAGTGCTGCCGTCTCCTGTAGCGCTGCATGGTTCTTAGCTAAGTTTCCTTTCCTTTTTCTGTTCTCTTAGATTTGTCCTCAGGTTTGAAGTGTCTGTGTTGTGCAGCTGGTCTGGTCTGTCTCTAGACAGTTCAGGCTGCACCCACCAGTAAATGGTGGAGGCTCACAAAGACATACTCAACACACAAGTTTCTGAACTCTGCATGAGGGTTTCTCCGACGAAGTGAGGGCCGTGAGGCACAGCTCCCCGTCCCCCGGTGACCCTGCTAGGTCCACCTTCTTAGGGAAACCCTCTGCAGAGGAGCTGACAGAGCCAGGAACTTGTGAGTTGTGTGTGTCCACTCAGGCATCATTCATACTTGTTCTGTAGGCAGTTCCTGTCAGAAGGAGGAGGCACAGCAGGAGCGTCGGGGGGCGGAAGACGGTGCCTCAGTGCCTCTCTCCTTCTGACATTGTTAAAGAAAACCCAACAAATGTATAATTATTTATATATTTACATGTAGGTAATGTCCTCAAGTTCTGTATAACCACTTTTTCCTCTCTGTGTGTTTGTTTCTCGTCTGTTGTTGTGTGTGTTTGTGTGTATTTGTCTCTTTCAAACAGGTGCCGGTCCTCACCTCTGCAGTGCTGCCGTCTCCTGTAGCGCTGCATGGTTCTAAGCTAAGTTTCCTTTCCTTTTTCTGTTCTCCTAGTTTTTGTCCTCAGGTTTGAAGTGTCTGTGTTGTGCAGCTGGTCTGGTCTGTCTCTAGACAGTTCAGGCTGCACCCACCAGTAAATGGTGGAGGCTCACAGCGACATACTCAACACACAAGTTTCTGAACTCTGCATGAGGGTTTCTCCGATGAAGTGAGGGCCGTGAGGCACAGCTCCCCGTCCCCCGGTGACCCTGCTAGGTCCACCTTCTTAGGGAAACCCTCTGCAGAGGAGCTGACAGAGCCAGGAACTTACGAGTTGTGTGTGTCCACTCGGGCATCATTCATACTTGTTCTGTAGGCAGTTCCTGTCAGAAGGAGGAGGCACAGCAGGAGCGTCGGGGGGTGGAAGACGGTGCCTCAGTGCCTCTCTCCTTCTGACATTGTTAAAGAAAACCCAACAAATGTATAATTATTTATATATTTACATGTAGGTAATGTCCTCAAGTTCTGTATAACCACTTTTTCCTCTCTGTGTGTTTGTTTCTCGTCTGTTGTTGTGTGTGTTTGTGTGTATTTGTCTCTTTCAAACAGATGCCGCTCCTCACCTCTGCAGTGCTGCCGTCTCCTGTAGCGCTGCATGGTTCTAAGCTAAGTTTCCTTTCCTTTTTCTGTTCTCCTAGTTTTTGTCCTCAGGTTTGAAGTGTCTGTGTTGTGCAGCTGGTCTGGTCTGTCTCTAGACAGTTCAGGCTGCACCCACCAGTAAATGGTGGAGGCTCACAGCGACATACTCAACACACAAGTTTCTGAACTCTGCATGAGGGTTTCTCCGACGAAGTGAGGGCCGTGAGGCACAGCTCCCCGTCCCCCGGTGACCCTGCTAGGTCCACCTTCTTAGGGAAACCCTCTGCAGAGGAGCTGACAGAGCCAGGAACTTACGAGTTGTGTGTGTCCACTCAGGCATCATTCATACTTGTTCTGTAGGCAGTTCCTGTCAGAAGGAGGAGGCACAGCAGGAGCGTCGGGGGGCGGAAGACGGTGCCTCAGTGCCTCTCTCCTTCTGACATTGTTAAAGAAAACCCAACAAATTTATAATTATTTATATATTTACATGTAGGTAATGTCCTCAAGTTCTGTATAACCACTTTTTCCTCTCTCTGTGTGTGTTTCTCGTCTGTTGTTGTGTGTGTTTGTGTGTATTTGTCTCTTTCAAACAGATGCCGCTCCTCACCTCTGCAGTGCTGCCGTCTCCTGTAGCGCTGCATGGTTCTAAGCTAAGTTTCCTTTCCTTTTTCTGTTCTCCTAGTTTTTGTCCTCAGGTTTGAAGTGTCTGTGTTGTGCAGCTGGTCTGGTCTGTCTCTAGACAGTTCAGGCTGCACCCACCAGTAAATGGTGGAGGCTCACAGCGACATACTCAACACACAAGTTTCTGAACTCTGCATGAGGGTTTCTCCGACGAAGTGAGGGCCGTGAGGCACAGCTCCCCGTCCCCCGGTGACCCTGCTAGGTCCACCTTCTTAGGGAAACCCTCTGCAGAGGAGCTGACAGAGCCAGGAACTTGTGAGTTGTGTTTGTCCACTCAGGCATCATTCATACTTGTTCTGTAGGCAGTTCCTGTCAGAAGGAGGAGGCACAGCAGGAGCGTCGGGGGGCGGAAGACGGTGCCTCAGTGCCTCTCTCCTTCTGACATTGTTAAAGAAAACCCAACAAATGTATAATTATTTATATATTTACATGTAGGTAATGTCCTCAAGTTCTGTATAACCACTCTTTCCTCTCTGTGTGTTTGTTTCTCGTCTGTTGTTGTGTGTGTTTGTGTGTATTTGTCTCTTTCAAACAGGTGCCGGTCCTCACCTCTGCAGTGCTGCCGTCTCCTGTAGCGCTGCATGGTTCTTAGCTAAGTTTCCTTTCCTTTTTCTGTTCTCCTAGTTTTTGTCCTCAGGTTTGAAGTGTCTGTGTTGTGCAGCTGGTCTGGTCTGTCTCTAGACAGTTCAGGCTGCACCCACCAGTAAATGGTGGAGGCTCACAGCGACATACTCAACACACAAGTTTCTGAACTCTGCATGAGGGTTTCTCCGACGAAGTGAGGGCCGTGAGGCACAGCTCCCCGTCCCCCGGTGACCCTGCTAGGTCCACCTTCTTAGGGAAACCCTCTGCAGAGGAGCTGACAGAGCCAGGAACTTGTGAGTTGTGTTTGTCCACTCAGGCATCATTCATACTTGTTCTGTAGGCAGTTCCTGTCAGAAGGAGGAGGCACAGCAGGAGCGTCGGGGGGCGGAAGACGGTGCCTCAGTGCCTCTCTCCTTCTGACATTGTTAAAGAAAACCCAACAAATTTATAATTATTTATATATTTACATGTAGGTAATGTCCTCAAGTTCTGTATAACCACTTTTTCCTCTCTCTGTGTGTGTTTCTCGTCTGTTGTTGTGTGTGTTTGTGTGTATTTGTCTCTTTCAAATAGGTGCCGGTCCTCACCTCTGCAGTGCTGCCGTCTCCTGTAGCGCTGCATGGTTCTAAGCTAAGTTTCCTTTCCTTTTTCTGTTCTCCTAGTTTTTGTCCTCAGGTTTGAAGTGTCTGTGTTGTGCAGCTGGTCTGGTCTGTCTCTAGACAGTTCAGGCTGCACCCACCAGTAAATGGTGGAGGCTCACAGCGACATACTCAACACACAAGTTTCTGAACTCTGCATGAGGGTTTCTCCGACGAAGTGAGGGCCGTGAGGCACAGCTCCCCGTCCCCCGGTGACCCTGCTAGGTCCACCTTCTTAGGGAAACCCTCTGCAGAGGAGCTGACAGAGCCAGGAACTTGTGAATTGTGTGTGTCCACTCAGGCATCATTCATACTTGTTCTGTAGGCAGTTCCTGTCAGAAGGAGGAGGCACAGCAGGAGCGTCGGGGGGTGGAAGACGGTGCCTCAGTGCCTCTCTCCTTCTGACATTGTTAAAGAAAACCCAACAAATTTATAAGTATTTATATATTTACATGTAGGTAATGTCCTCAAGTTCTGTATAACCACTTTTTCCTCTCTGTGTGTTTGTTTCTCGTCTGTTGTTGTGTGTGTTTGTGTGTATTTGTCTCTTTCAAACAGATGCCGCTCCTCACCTCTGCAGTGCTGCCGTCTCCTGTAGCGCTGCATGGTTCTAAGCTAAGTTTCCTTTCCTTTTTCTGTTCTCCTAGTTTTTGTCCTCAGGTTTGAAGTGTCTGTGTTGTGCAGCTGGTCTGGTCTGTCTCTAGACAGTTCAGGCTGCACCCACCAGTAAATGGTGGAGGCTCACAGCGACATACTCAACACACAAGTTTCTGAACTCTGCATGAGGGTTTCTCCGACGAAGTGAGGGCCGTGAGGCACAGCTCCCCGTCCCCCGGTGACCCTGCTAGGTCCACCTTCTTAGGGAAACCCTCTGCAGAGGAGCTGACAGAGCCAGGAACTTGTGAGTTGTGTTTGTCCACTCAGGCATCATTCATACTTGTTCTGTAGGCAGTTCCTGTCAGAAGGAGGAGGCACAGCAGGAGCGTCGGGGGGCGGAAGACGGTGCCTCAGTGCCTCTCTCCTTCTGACATTGTTAAAGAAAACCCAACAAATGTATAATTATTTATATATTTACATGTAGGTAATGTCCTCAAGTTCTGTATAACCACTCTTTCCTCTCTGTGTGTTTGTTTCTCGTCTGTTGTTGTGTGTGTTTGTGTGTATTTGTCTCTTTCAAACAGGTGCCGGTCCTCACCTCTGCAGTGCTGCCGTCTCCTGTAGCGCTGCATGGTTCTTAGCTAAGTTTCCTTTCCTTTTTCTGTTCTCCTAGTTTTTGTCCTCAGGTTTGAAGTGTCTGTGTTGTGCAGCTGGTCTGGTCTGTCTCTAGACAGTTCAGGCTGCACCCACCAGTAAATGGTGGAGGCTCACAGCGACATACTCAACACACAAGTTTCTGAACTCTGCATGAGGGTTTCTCCGACGAAGTGAGGGCCGTGAGGCACAGCTCCCCGTCCCCCGGTGACCCTGCTAGGTCCACCTTCTTAGGGAAACCCTCTGCAGAGGAGCTGACAGAGCCAGGAACTTGTGAGTTGTGTTTGTCCACTCAGGCATCATTCATACTTGTTCTGTAGGCAGTTCCTGTCAGAAGGAGGAGGCACAGCAGGAGCGTCGGGGGGCGGAAGACGGTGCCTCAGTGCCTCTCTCCTTCTGACATTGTTAAAGAAAACCCAACAAATTTATAATTATTTATATATTTACATGTAGGTAATGTCCTCAAGTTCTGTATAACCACTTTTTCCTCTCTCTGTGTGTGTTTCTCGTCTGTTGTTGTGTGTGTTTGTGTGTATTTGTCTCTTTCAAATAGGTGCCGGTCCTCACCTCTGCAGTGCTGCCGTCTCCTGTAGCGCTGCATGGTTCTAAGCTAAGTTTCCTTTCCTTTTTCTGTTCTCCTAGTTTTTGTCCTCAGGTTTGAAGTGTCTGTGTTGTGCAGCTGGTCTGGTCTGTCTCTAGACAGTTCAGGCTGCACCCACCAGTAAATGGTGGAGGCTCACAGCGACATACTCAACACACAAGTTTCTGAACTCTGCATGAGGGTTTCTCCGACGAAGTGAGGGCCGTGAGGCACAGCTCCCCGTCCCCCGGTGACCCTGCTAGGTCCACCTTCTTAGGGAAACCCTCTGCAGAGGAGCTGACAGAGCCAGGAACTTGTGAATTGTGTGTGTCCACTCAGGCATCATTCATACTTGTTCTGTAGGCAGTTCCTGTCAGAAGGAGGAGGCACAGCAGGAGCGTCGGGGGGTGGAAGACGGTGCCTCAGTGCCTCTCTCCTTCTGACATTGTTAAAGAAAACCCAACAAATTTATAAGTATTTATATATTTACATGTAGGTAATGTCCTCAAGTTCTGTATAACCACTTTTTCCTCTCTGTGTGTTTGTTTCTCGTCTGTTGTTGTGTGTGTTTGTGTGTATTTGTCTCTTTCAAACAGGTGCCGGTCCTCACCTCTGCAGTGCTGCCGTCTCCTGTAGCGCTGCGTGGTTCTAAGCTAAGTTTCCTTTCCTTTTTCTGTTCTCCTAGTTTTTGTCCTCAGGTTTGAAGTGTCTGTGTTGTGCAGCTGGTCTGGTCTGTCTCTAGACAGTTCAGGCTGCACCCACCAGTAAATGGTGGAGGCTCACAGCGACATACTCAACACACAAGTTTCTGAACTCGCATGAGGGTTTCTCCGACGAAGTGAGGGCCATGAGGCACAGCTCCCCGTCCCCCGGTGACCCTGCTAGGTCCACCTTCTTAGGGAAACCCTCTGCAGAGGAGCTGACAGAGCCAGGAACTTGTGAATTGTGTGTGTCCACTCGGGCATCATTCATACTTGTTCTGTAGGCAGTTCCTGTCAGAAGGAGGAGGCACAGCAGGAGCGTCGGGGGGCGGAAGACGGTGCCTCAGTGCCTCTCTCCTTCTGACATTGTTAAAGAAAACCCAACAAATTTATAATTATTTATATATTTACATGTAGGTAATGTCCTCAAGTTCTGTATAACCACTCTTTCCTCTCTCTGTGTTTGTTTCTCGTCTGTTGTTGTGTGTGTTTGTGTGTATTTGTCTCTTTCAAACAGGTGCCGGTCCTCACCTCTGCAGTGCTGCCGTCTCCTGTAGCGCTGCATGGTTCTTAGCTAAGTTTCCTTTCCTTTTTCTGTTCTCTTAGATTTGTCCTCAGGTTTGAAGTGTCTGTGTTGTGCAGCTGGTCTGGTCTGTCTCTAGACAGTTCAGGCTGCACCCACCAGTAAATGGTGGAGGCTCACAAAGACATACTCAACACACAAGTTTCTGAACTCTGCATGAGGGTTTCTCCGACGAAGTGAGGGCCGTGAGGCACAGCTCCCCGTCCCCCGGTGACCCTGCTAGGTCCACCTTCTTAGGGAAACCCTCTGCAGAGGAGCTGACAGAGCCAGGAACTTGTGAATTGTGTGTGTCCACTCAGGCATCATTCATACTTGTTCTGTAGGCAGTTCCTGTCAGAAGGAGGAGGCACAGCAGGAGCGTCGGGGGGCGGAATACGGTGCCTCAGTGCCTCTCTCCTTCTGACATTGTTAAAGAAAACCCAACAAATGTATAATTATTTATATATTTACATGTAGGTAATGTCCTCAAGTTCTGTATAACCACTTTTTCCTCTCTGTGTGTTTGTTTCTCGTCTGTTGTTGTGTGTGTTTGTGTGTATTTGTCTCTTTCAAACAGGTGCCGGTCCTCACCTCTGCAGTGCTGCCGTCTCCTGTAGCGCTGCATGGTTCTAAGCTAAGTTTCCTTTCCTTTTTCTGTTCTCCTAGTTTTTGTCCTCAGGTTTGAAGTGTCTGTGTTGTGCAGCTGGTCTGGTCTGTCTCTAGACAGTTCAGGCTGCACCCACCAGTAAATGGTGGAGGCTCACAGCGACATACTCAACACACAAGTTTCTGAACTCTGCATGAGGGTTTCTCCGATGAAGTGAGGGCCGTGAGGCACAGCTCCCCGTCCCCCGGTGACCCTGCTAGGTCCACCTTCTTAGGGAAACCCTCTGCAGAGGAGCTGACAGAGCCAGGAACTTACGAGTTGTGTGTGTCCACTCGGGCATCATTCATACTTGTTCTGTAGGCAGTTCCTGTCAGAAGGAGGAGGTACAGCAGGAGCGTCGGGGGGTGGAAGACGGTGCCTCAGTGCCTCTCTCCTTCTGACATTGTTAAAGAAAACCCAACAAATGTATAATTATTTATATATTTACATGTAGGTAATGTCCTCAAGTTCTGTATAACCACTTTTTCCTCTCTGTGTGTTTGTTTCTCGTCTGTTGTTGTGTGTGTTTGTGTGTATTTGTCTCTTTCAAACAGGTGCCGCTCCTCACCTCTGCAGTGCTGCCGTCTCCTGTAGCGCTGCATGGTTCTAAGCTAAGTTTCCTTTCCTTTTTCTGTTCTCCTAGTTTTTGTCCTCAGGTTTGAAGTGTCTGTGTTGTGCAGCTGGTCTGGTCTGTCTCTAGACAGTTCAGGCTGCACCCACCAGTAAATGGTGGAGGCTCACAGCGACATACTCAACACACAAGTTTCTGAACTCTGCATGAGGGTTTCTCCGACGAAGTGAGGGCCGTGAGGCACAGCTCCCCGTCCCCCGGTGACCCTGCTAGGTCCACCTTCTTAGGGAAACCCTCTGCAGAGGAGCTGACAGAGCCAGGAACTTACGAGTTGTGTGTGTCCACTCAGGCATCATTCATACTTGTTCTGTAGGCAGTTCCTGTCAGAAGGAGGAGGCACAGCAGGAGCGTCGGGGGGCGGAAGACGGTGCCTCAGTGCCTCTCTCCTTCTGACATTGTTAAAGAAAACCCAACAAATTTATAATTATTTATATATTTACATGTAGGTAATGTCCTCAAGTTCTGTATAACCACTCTTTCCTCTCTGTGTGTTTGTTTCTCGTCTGTTGTTGTGTGTGTTTGTGTGTATTTGTCTCTTTCAAACAGGTGCCGGTCCTCACCTCTGCAGTGCTGCCGTCTCCTGTAGCGCTGCATGGTTCTTAGCTAAGTTTCCTTTCCTTTTTCTGTTCTCCTAGTTTTTGTCCTCAGGTTTGAAGTGTCTGTGTTGTGCAGCTGGTCTGGTCTGTCTCTAGACAGTTCAGGCTGCACCCACCAGTAAATGGTGGAGGCTCACAGCGACATACTCAACACACAAGTTTCTGAACTCTGCATGAGGGTTTCTCCGACGAAGTGAGGGCCGTGAGGCACAGCTCCCCGTCCCCCGGTGACCCTGCTAGGTCCACCTTCTTAGGGAAACCCTCTGCAGAGGAGCTGACAGAGCCAGGAACTTGTGAGTTGTGTTTGTCCACTCAGGCATCATTCATACTTGTTCTGTAGGCAGTTCCTGTCAGAAGGAGGAGGCACAGCAGGAGCGTCGGGGGGCGGAAGACGGTGCCTCAGTGCCTCTCTCCTTCTGACATTGTTAAAGAAAACCCAACAAATTTATAATTATTTATATATTTACATGTAGGTAATGTCCTCAAGTTCTGTATAACCACTTTTTCCTCTCTCTGTGTGTGTTTCTCGTCTGTTGTTGTGTGTGTTTGTGTGTATTTGTCTCTTTCAAATAGGTGCCGGTCCTCACCTCTGCAGTGCTGCCGTCTCCTGTAGCGCTGCATGGTTCTAAGCTAAGTTTCCTTTCCTTTTTCTGTTCTCCTAGTTTTTGTCCTCAGGTTTGAAGTGTCTGTGTTGTGCAGCTGGTCTGGTCTGTCTCTAGACAGTTCAGGCTGCACCCACCAGTAAATGGTGGAGGCTCACAGCGACATACTCAACACACAAGTTTCTGAACTCTGCATGAGGGTCTCTCCGACGAAGTGAGGGCCGTGAGGCACAGCTCCCCGTCCCCCGGTGACCCTGCTAGGTCCACCTTCTTAGGGAAACCCTCTGCAGAGGAGCTGACAGAGCCAAGAACTTGTGAGTTGTGTGTGTCCACTCAGGCATCATTCATACTTGTTCTGTAGGCAGTTCCTGTCAGAAGGAGGAGGCACAGCAGGAGCGTCGGGGGGTGGAAGACGGTGCCTCAGTGCCTCTCTCCTTCTGACATTGTTAAAGAAAACCCAACAAATTTATAATTATTTATATATTTACATGTAGGTAATGTCCTCAAGTTCTGTATAACCACTCTTTCCTCTCTGTGTTTGTTTCTCGTCTGTTGTTGTGTGTGTTTGTGTGTATTTGTCTCTTTCAAACAGGTGCCGGTCCTCACCTCTGCAGTGCTGCCGTCTCCTGTAGCGCTGCGTGGTTCTTAGCTAAGTTTCCTTTCCTTTTTCTGTTCTCCTAGTTTTTGTCCTCAGGTTTGAAGTGTCTGTGTTGTGCAGCTGGTCTGGTCTGTCTCTAGACAGTTCAGGCTGCACCCACCAGTAAATGGTGGAGGCTCACAGCGACATACTCAACACACAAGTTTCTGAACTCTGCATGAGGGTTTCTCCGACGAAGTGAGGGCCGTGAGGCACAGCTCCCCGTCCCCCGGTGACCCTGCTAGGTCCACCTTCTTAGGGAAACCCTCTGCAGAGGAGCTGACAGAGCCAGGAACTTGTGAGTTGTGTGTGTCCACTCAGGCATCATTCATACTTGTTCTGTAGGCAGTTCCTGTCAGAAGGAGGAGGCACAGCAGGAGCGTCGGGGGGCGGAAGACGGTGCCTCAGTGCCTCTCTCCTTCTGACATTGTTAAAGAAAACCCAACAAATTTATAATTATTTATATATTTACATGTAGGTAATGTCCTCAAGTTCTGTATAACCACTCTTTCCTCTCTGTGTGTTTGTTTCTCGTCTGTTGTTGTGTGTGTATTTGTCTCTTTCAAACAGGTGCCGGTCCTCACCTCTGCAGGTCGCCAGTCTGTCGCAGGGCTAACACACAGGGACAGACAACCATTCGCACTCACATTCATTCGCACATTCACACCTAGTGACAATTTATATTATCCAATTAACCTATCCCCATAAGCTGCATGTCTTTGGACGGTGGGATGAAGCCGGGGTACCCGGAGGGAACCCACACAAACACGGGGAGAACATGCAAACTCCACACAGAAAGACCCCGGCCTGATGGTGGAATTGAACTCAGGACCTTCTTGCTGTGCGGCAACAGTGCTAACCACCGTGCCACTGTGCTGCAGAGCTGTACGTTTTAATTTGTTTCCAAAACCCCGCAGTCAGGACATGCTACATTGTATTTAGATGGAAGCTAGCGAGCTAACTTCCTGCTAACTTCTCACTCTGTTAAATGTCATAAATTCCGTTTTCACGGATGCCTGGATGTTAAACTCAGTTGTTACACCTGGTGTTATGGAACGCCAGGACTGCCATAATGAATTAATTAAATACACCATTAAATAATTAATTAAATGTGGCAATAATTAATTAAAATCGGAAATAATTAATTACATAAATATTTACGACACATGCTATTAATTAATTATTTACACATTTAATTAATTATTTACACATTTAATTATTTATTTATTTCACATTTTAATTAATTATTGCCACATTTAAATAATTATTTAATGGTGTATTTAATTCTCTATATAATAATATAATAATGTATTTAATTCCTCCTTAAACATGTTTTTAATGTTAGTTATAATTCAGAATTGGCGACTGAAACACGTAGGACACATAAGAACATCAGGAAATAAAACACCGATAAATATATCCTCAGTAAAAGAAGTCAGCGGGGGTTATTACAGCTGTGTACCGGGGCCTGCGCTTTGTCGGTGGTAATAACAGCTCGATTGCTTGCGAGGCGACCGGGTTTGCCGTGAGACTGGGCAGACATCTCCGAAATCATCGAAGCACTTTTGCAAAGAGGCTGTATCTTGACAAACCGACCAGACACATGAAGATTAAACCACCAAAATATTAAAACGGTATTTGGTGACACACAAACAGAGTTTAGTTTAGTTCTGTTAGTTTCCACAAGCTGGCTGTTGTGTGCTAAAAACAATGGCCACCAGGCCAAAGCAATGGTTTAGCCTCGATCAGCATTAGCCCCGCCCCCTGAGTTTGATGGGTGAGGCTGACAGATAAAATTATTTCATGGTGAGACCTGAAGGAGTCAACTGTGCCAAAATGAATTAATTAAATACACCATTAAATAATTATTTAAATGTGTCAATAATTAATTAAACTGTGTAATTAATTAATTAATTAATTAATTAAATGTGTCAATAATTGATTAATTACGTGTGTCGTAAATATTTATGTAACTTACTTATTTCCGATTTTAATTAATTATTGACACATTTAATTAATTATTTAATGGTGTATTTAATTAATTCATTATCGCAGTCCTGGCGTTCCATATGGTAGAGCAGAACGCTGATAATTTTATTAAAGATGAAACACTTAAGACAGTGTTTGAACTCTCAGTAATGCCACAGTGATCATTTGATATATGGACCTGCAGCAGAGTTTAGGCCCAGACACGGCTAGTGACGTCACTTTGAACGATCGGATAATTATTCACCCCTAATTAGAATTAGCCGCTAATGGCAGCATTATTTGCATTAACTCCTCACATCGTTATAATGCAAATAATGCTAACTTGCATTGAATTAGACTGCTGTTATTAGCTAATGCTATTTAGCAGTAGCTGCTCACATTGTTATAAAGCAAAGGAAAACGATATGAGCATTAGGTTCTAATGCGTATTTGCCTTAAATTAGACATAGGTGCTAATAGGGGCCTACGTCAGCTCAATGTTGTGATGCCGTTATTAGTTAATAACGGCAGCCTATTTAGCATTAGCAGATAATGTTGACCTTGGCCCACTGGAAAAGTTCAGAACTAAAGATTTAGGAGTGTTTCTCGATAGCTCTTTCTCATTTGAGAAACAAATAAATTCTGCTTTTAAAACCAGCTGTAAGGTTTATATTGTTGATTGTCATTTATGCTTAGAAATATTTAATCATATATGCTTAGAGTTGTATAATCGATTGCATGATGATAGAGGTTTGATCCTCAGTAGTCTGTAAAGACTCTGTGTGCCTTCCAGAGTGCTCTGGCATGCACACCACAGTCTTCTATATCTGCTGTATTTAGATTGAAATGTCTGTATTAACAGTTCTATAACCTTCTTCTGAACATGAATGGAACACTGTAGAAAATGAACTGTTCTTCTGAACATGGCTTCTCTTGCCTACTCCTTGCTGCTAGAGACCTGGCAGCGTTTCCTCTCGCATAGCCGAGCCAGATTTGGCCTGAGGGAGGAAGCAGTTGCGACCCTCAGTATGTCTTGAAGATGATCATCCGTAAGTCTGGACCTGTACTTGGACTTATTGAAGTTCAAAGTGGAGAAGAGCTTTTGGCACAAGTATGTGCTACCAAAAAGGCACATGGTCCGCTTGAACATTCGGGAAAGCCGAGGGAAACTAGGGCTCAATTCTCTCAAAAATTGTCCAAGCTTGTCTGCTTTTCCACTCACCTCCCTGAACTTTGCTTTGAGTTCAGAGTTGCACTGCAGCTCAATGAGCTCCATTTGAAGCACAGAAGGGGCATCTTGCACATCAAAGGAGAAGGGGTCCGCAAAAATGTGAAAGGTGGCTCTGTGTGTCTTGAAGTCAGCAAATCTGTGATCAAATTCCTCCTGTAGCATCAAAATGACATCAACATACTCGTCAGCACTGAATGGTGTGCCTGCATCCACGAGAGCCTTGCATGCTGGGAAATGGCAAAGGTTTGTCTGAGAGAGCTGAGCTTTCCAGAGCGCCAGTTTTGTGGAGAATGCTCTCACGTTGTCATAGGCAGCACTGACAAGTTGCCCCTGGCCTTGTAACGTCTTGTTCAGTACATTAAGCTCATGTGTCATATCAACAAGAAAAGCTGAGTCCATGAGCCATTTGGGATCAGTTAGCACAGGAACACTAACTCCATCCTTCTCCATGAAGGCTTCACTTCTGCTCTCAACTCAAAAAGTCTCTTTAATACATTTCCCCTGCTGAGCCAACGTACCTCAGTGAAGTCGAGCACATCCCCATATTCTGACTCCATTTCCTCTAAAAAAGCACAGAACCTTCGGTGCTTTAAGCCCCTGGATCTGATTTGGTTGATGCATTTCACAACAATAGACATCACATTGTCAAACTTCAGGCATTTGCTGCAAAGGACCTGCTGATGGATGATGCAGTGCAGAGCAATGGCCTCCTCCACGCCTCTGTCATGTTTGACATCAGCAGGACTTTAAAATGAGGAAATGCCGGGCGGGCGTTTCCCCACACCTGACCCTCATGAAGACTGAAAAGACAAACAAAGTAAGAACAAATGACTTAATCTGTAACATAATAAGATGTAAAGAAACATGTAACTGAGTATTCAGCTTCATTTGCAGAATGTTTGATTTGCCAGCAACTGAATGCTTCCACACACAAACCCGGCATAGTGAGTGAAGCAATGTTACTTAACAAATAGCAAATCATAGCAAATACATAGAAACAGAATAATGTGTTTAATATGCAAAAGAAGAAGTAGTAAACACATATGGGACAAATGGAGACCATTGCAGCTCATCCACCAGTGGGGTAAAAAGAGCAACCAAGAAAGTGGCAGCCTGCACGGCCACAGATGTGCTGGAGGAGCTAGAAGCTCTACCCATGGAGAAACTCCTGGAGAACCTTGCTAAGCCTAACAGGGGACAGGTACTTCTGCCCAACCTGGCAGCCACAAAGTGAACTCATTTAGGTAAAGATAACCACATGCACCTAACCAGCCTGCACCAGCCTGACATTTCTTCCTCCTAAGTAAAAACCAATGGATGGATTGAACTTAGAGTCTCAGCTCAGTTTTCTATTTTGACCACCTACACCCCAAGATACTCTTTTAAAAAGTGCTGTTTTCAGATCCCTTTGAAGTTCATAAAGGGCCTGTTCATTTTCATTCAAATGTTTTATTACATAAATGTTACTGTTTTCTTTTGATTTATGCTCCCACTACACTGCACCTCTACAAACAACAATGCCACGGACTGTCAGCTGCTTTTACATGCTGTGAACATGAGTAGGTTTGATCAGAGTTTCAATTATCAAAGAAAAGACAAACTGAGCAAAAAGAAGGAAAAAAAGACCAACTTCTTCCCAACTGACAAGAAAAATACTCGTCATGTTTTCATAATAAAGGATCAGGCTCCCCATTTATGACAGCTTGGACCAATAATGTATGTTACACTGATGCTACTGTAGAGACAGGGTCAACATCTCTATTTAAATATAATTAATATACAAAACACAATAAAAGTTATACATGAATTATTCATTATTTTTACTATTGATAAAATTCATGTATACTAATCAAAGTAAAAAATCAAATCAAATCACTTTTATTGTCACATCACATGTGCAGGCACACTGGCACAGCACATGCGAGTGAAATTCTTGTGTGCGAGCCCCACAAGCAACAGAGATGTGCAAACACAACAACACAAACGAGCAAAATACAAGAATGGCCAACCTGAAACTAATAAATATATGTACAATATATAATAGTGTATGCATTTCTGGATGTGTATACTAAATATTTTCCTACGTGTGTGTGTGTGTGTGTGTGTGTGTATACACATTTTTACAAATTAAATAGTAAAAAAATAATAATAAATAAAATATATAAAATATACAGAGTTGAATATGTGCAAAACAAGTGGCATTTATATACAGTGTGGAGTGCATAATGTTAAAGTTCCAGTAGTGAAGCTGAGGTGTCTATGACGTGTTCAGCAGTCTGATGGCCTGGTGGAAGAAGCTGTCTCTCAGTCTGCTGGTACGGGACCGGATGCTGCAGAACCTCCTTCCTGATGGAAGCAGTCTGAACAGTTTATGGCTGGGGTGACTGGAGTCCTTGATGATCCTCCCCGCTTTCCTCAGGCACCGCTTCCTGTAGATGTCTTGGAGGGAGGGAAGCTCACCTCCAATTATCCGTTCAGAGCACCGCACTACTCGCTGGAGAGCTTTGCAGTTGTAGGCGGTGCTGTTGCCATACCAGGTGGTGATGCATCCAGTGAGGATGCTCTCAATGGCACAGTGATAGAAGGTCCTGAGGATGCGGGGGCTCATGCCGAATCTTTTCAGTCTCCTGAGAAAGAAGAGGCGCTGCTGCGCCTTCTTCACTGTTTTGTTTGTGTGTACTGACCACGTAAGATCCTCAGCCAGATGTACTCCAAGGAAACGGAAGTTGCTCACTCTCTCCACAGCAGCGCCGTTGATGGTGATGGGGGTGTGTACTTCTCTGCACCTCCGGAAGTCCACTATCAACTCCTTTGTCTTTGCTATGTTGAGGGTGAGATGGTTGTCTTGACACCAGTGGGTCAGGGCGCTGACCTCCTCCCTGTAAGCCGTCTCATCACCGTTGGTGATAAGACCCACCACTGTAGTGTCGTCCGCAAACTTCACAATGATGTTGGAGCTGTTAGTGGCTATGCAGTCGTAGGTGTAGAGTGAGTACAGGAGAGGGCTCAGTACACACCCCTGTGGAGCACCAGTGTTCAGTGTGATGGGGGATGAGGTGATGCTGCCCAGTCTGACCACTTGGCGTCTGTCAGACAGGAAGCTAAGGATCCAGCTGTAGAGGGAGCTGCTCAGTCCTAGATCCTGCAGTTTCCTGTCCAGCTTCGAGGGAACGATGGTATTGAATGCTGAGCTGTAATCTACAAACAGCATCCTCACATACGTGTCTCTCTTCTCCAGGTGTGACAGGGCAGTGTGTAGTGTCAGGGCTATGGCATCATCAGTGGACCTGTTGTGGCGGTATGCGAACTGTAGAGGGTCCAGTGAGTCGGGTAGTGCAGAGCGGATGAAGTCCCTGACCAGCTTCTCGAAGCATTTGCTCACGATGGGGGTCAGGGCTACAGGTCGCCAGTCGTTCAATGAGGAGATGGTGGAGGATTTGGGTACAGGGACGATGGTGGCCATTTTGAAGTAGGCTGGGACTACAGACAGAGAGAGGGAAAGGTTGAAGATGTGTGTGAACACTCCAGCCAGCTGAGCCGCGCATGACTTGAGGACGCGGCCGGGAATCCCGTCCGGAGGCGACGGAGAGCGCGCACACGCAGCTGGGGGCGGAGAAACGCGGATCCCAGGGCATACTACGGAGCCCATAGGCTTAGGCCGCCGCTCGGCGTCCCTCTCCCGCAAGCGTCTATCGATCCTACGGGCGAGGGAGGCTAATTCTTCAAAGGATCTGGTCTCCTCGTGAAATGCTAGTTGGTCCTTCATCTGGTCGTTTAATGACCGTAAAAAAAACCCACGAAGGGCCGAATCGGGCCAACCTACGGCGACCGCTCGGGTACGGAATTCAACTAGGTACTCCGCAATACTGCACCGCCCCTGACGGAGCCCCAGCAACTTCTGCGCGGCATCGTCCTCCGAAACCGGAGGGGAAAACGTAGCCTGGAACTCCTCCAGGAATTCATCGTAATCACAATCACGAATGGGGTGAGAGTTTAAGTAAGCTTCAGCCCATGCTAGAGCACGCCCCCGTAACAATCCCACGAAGTGGGAGATCTTAGCAGCATCCGTGGGAAACGCGTGAGGCGTGCGACTGAAAAACAAGGAGCACTGGAAAAGGAACCCCCCACACAGGTCCAACTCCGCGTGGAAGGGTTCCAGCGGCGGAGGTGAAACGCCGCGGTGCACGGGGTCGGGAGGCCTAGTTTGTAACTTATTCTGAGTGTCACTCAGCTCTTGACAACAGTCTTGGAGAGACTGGAGCTGCTGATCGTGGCGACCGAGGATAGCGCACTGTTTATTAATAGCGGAGCGGAGTGGATCTGCTGGGTCCATACTGGCCAGTCCGTACTGTCATGAACCGAAGTTCCGAGCGCAGGCTGGACTCAGTAGCAGAACACACACACCAGGGTAGGAGAGAATAAAGAAAGTACATTTTATTACAACTAAAGGTGTCCCATGAGGGTAGCCGGAAAAACAACGTATGGAACCAGAAGAAACCGAGGGCCTGGGAAGGTGAACCGCGCAGGGAACGCCGAGAGCGGGGCTGTGAGAGGCTGTAAAACAAAAAGAGAAACAGATTACTGGGGTGCGGAAAAAAAAGGCAGCATACGAGGGAAGGTGGAGTATGCGTCTCACGGTGATAGCCGGGCTGAGTGAACCAGAGGGGGGGGGAGCTCCAAAGGGGTCGAGACGGCGAGGCTGATGGTGATCTGAATCTCAGACGGACAGGTGGACAGGCAGGTGGCTCGTAAAAACCGCCGAGTTGTGATCTGGGTACACAGGGCAAAAAAAACAGTGTTAGTTCCGATGGAGAGTTTGTCATAAGAGTTTTTCCCGCAGGTGTACGTTACCGCTGAGAGGCGACTACGGACTGGCGTGGAGCAGCAGGTAGGGCAGGATTAAATAGTCCACCTGGTGATCGCCTGGGATGGGGTGCAGGTGTGGGGTTAGCAGCCACGCCCGTGGGCATCCCAACAGCACCCCGGACGCCGGGCCGCGGACCATGACATAACCTTGTAGACTTCATTATGTTCCAGCTGCTCTACAGACGCTGTGACCTCCAACTTAAGCAGGTCGTAAAGTATGTGCAGCTCAATAACTTCATAATCAGACCCTGTGGTATTTAGGCAGCAGAACAACTAAGAATAACAACTACAAATAATGTTTTTAGGTTTCTGTTGTACTGCAAGGTTCTGTACAGGAGAACCAAACCAAGAGCAAATATTACGTCTCATTTACACCTGAGCACGAAGAGCCATCAACATTTAGCAAATTGAATCATCTTTGTTTAGATGCAAGAAGAATCATATAGAAATGAAAAAGTAGAAATAGAAATCCAGAGCAAAGATATCCTCTAATTCAGCGTAGCACATGTGCAGCTGCTGCGATTCACGTAAGCATTCGGCTCGTCGCTGTTGCAGATTTTTCTCTCGCTGTTCTGGCTCACAGCGCTGCAAACACAAAAATAAATATCCCCAAAGGTGTGAAAGGCAGCTAATTAGTAAGAGTATTGTTACTCTCCGCAGGAGTAGTCCAGCAGTAGAAATCAGTCCAATAACAAGGTGTGTAACATCTAGCAGGGTGACAGAAAAACCCAGGGTAACTTCTAAGGACCTCAACGTCTCTCTCACATTGTGTTTTTTAAACATGCTTCCATTTGTCACTTCAGTCTTTACTCTGAAATACAGGAAGAGAAATCATGGCTGAAACAATTTCTCATGAAACCAGGGGTGTGGTCCAACAGTCAGTTTGGTGAGGAAGGTTCCTAACTGAGAGAAGTGACCCAGAAGTATCTGTGTAGCAGCCACAATGAATCCAGATCATGAGCTTTATTAACTGATCAAAGTCTCTTCTTTCATCTTCTGTATCATTCAGTTTGCATTGGTAATGCCCATTATTGTAATGCTTTTTTAAGACGAGCAAAACTTTATTTCACTTTGGGTTAGCTGGGATAAGTGATGGATGGAGGGAATTTTACTTCAGCCACAGAAATCCTAAACAGGAAGGAGGAGCAGAGTTACAGTGGATCACTATCCAGCAGGGAAACAAGGTTTATTTCAATTTCTTGGCCATGAGTGAGATTTACTGAGTGGGCAAATTAGGGAGACGACACCATCAGATCCCGAGCCCTCCATGTGTTAATCAAGAGACGGCTGCTGTGCTACATCCATAAATAATGAATAAATTAGGAGCTAAAGCTGAAAGGACAGTTTATTTGTACCATCTTCACGTGAACACATTCAAGAACATCACAGATGAAGAAACATTAAAAACTTCCACACTACATAAAGCAAGAAAAATAGTTTTTCTTTCAGGTGGTTTCAGAAAAACAGAAACATCAAACATCTCCAAGACTCTCTTTGAAAGAACTAAAAACCTTTGTTCTCATGGTCCAATCATGAGTGAACTCCCCGATGAAGCCTTGTGTGCTAAAACATGTCAGAGTTTTAAAGGTTAAACATGAGTTTCCAAAAAACGTTTTGCTGGAGAACAATGAACTATTTGACTGAGTTTCAATCATTTACAGACGAGCAAAACCAGGACAGAGAAAAAAGGACAAAACTGACTCAGTAAAACAACAGAAAAGAAGATCCCATGTAGATCTGTATTATGTAGAAGTTCAGCCCAGCAACCAGTTCAGTTCAACACAAGTTTAAATGATTCCATCTGAACTCTGTGGAGCCTGATCTCAAGCTTTTTGAGTCTGACACAGAAACCAGAGGATCTTTCTGTGTCTTCAGATTCACTGTGATCCAGTGATGGGAGTGATTTCAGCCCTGAGTGATCGCGCTGATGTTTGCACAGAGCAGACAATGAGGTGAATGTTTGGGCACATTGGTAACAGTGAAACAGTTTATTAGTAACGTGGGATCGTTTGTGTGTAGAGTATGAACTGAGATTCCTGAAGCTCTTGTCACACTGGTCACAGCTGTAGTTTCCTTCCATGTGTGCACGTTCATGCCTGTTACGATTACTTGACTGTGAGAAGCTTCTCTCACAGTGTCTGCACTTGTGTGGTTTCTCTCCTGTGTGGACTCGTTTGTGTGATTTAAGCTCACCTTCAGTAGTGAAGGATGACCCACACTGATCACAGAGGTGCTTTTTAACCCCACTGTGAAACAGTTCATGTCGTTTTAACTCACTTGTTGTGGTGAAGCTTCTCCCACATTCTTTGCAGTATTTCAGTTTGTCTCCAGTGTGTCTACGTTGATGTAGTTTTAGGGTATTTTGCTGACTGAAAGTTTTTCCACAGAGGTCACAATGAAAGTCTTTCCCACCACCACAGTGATGACAGGGTTGAGAACTGGATCCATCTGTGTCGCTCTGCTTCTAAACAAAGACACAAAGACAGTGTAAGTCAGTCCTTCAACATTTGTATCCTGAACGTCGCCTGAAATAAAGAGCATCTCTGCAGACGTCCAACTACATTTGACTGTTTCAGTTAACACACTCAGTTTACTGGGCTGCAATAACTACAATACTACCACCATAATACTACAGTAATACTAAAATCATAACTGAAAGGAAAATCTGAATAATCACTCAGAGCTGCTTTTCCATGCAGTAGAATTGCTAACATGCTAACACAGTTTAATGAGCAGAGTTGTTCCAAACAGTCAGGCTAAAATGACAAGATAACAATATAAATACATACCTCACAGTAGCTGCACTTGTAGAGTCTCTTTCTGGTGTGGATCTGTTGGTGTCGTCTCAGGTCATGTGGAGATTTAAAAGTCTTCTCACACAGGTCACATTGATAAGGTCTCTCCTCAGTGTGGGTAAACATGTGTCGTTGTAAGTGTGTGTGAGTTATAAACTCTTTGCCACACTGTTCACAGCAGTACACATCATGTCTGGTGTGAATGCGTAGGTGTGTATTTCGGCTCCCTCTCCGGCTGAAAGTTTTTCCACAGATGTCACAGCTGTATGCCTTAATTCCAGAGTGGGTAACTAGATGCCTCTGTAAGTGGCTACTGCGAGTAAAAGCTCTGCCACACCGATCACAGCTGTACGCTTTAACTCCACTGTGGATGAGTTGGTGTGTTTTTAGGGAACCCTTCAAGGAAAAAGACTTTCCACACAAGTCACAGCTGAACGGTCTCTCTCCAGTGTGGATGACCTGATGCTGTTTTAGTGAAGCCTTCAGAGTAAACTCCATCCCACACTCGTCACAGGTGTATGCCTTAATTCCAGAGTGGGTAACTAGATGACTCTGTAAGTGGCTACTGCGAGTAAAAGCTCTGCCACACTGATCACAGCTGTATGCCTTAATTCCAGAGTGGGTAACTAGATGCTTCTGTAAGCTGCTACTTTGAGTAAAAGCTCTGCCACACTGATCACAGCTGTACGCTTTAACTCCACTGTGGATGAGTTGGTGTGTTTTTAGGTAACCCTTCAAGGAAAAAGACTTTCCACACAAGTCACAGCTGAACGGTCTCTCTCCAGTGTGGATGACCTGATGCTGTTTTAGTGAAGCCTTCAGAGTAAACTCCATCCCACACTCGTCACAGGTGTATGCCTTAATTCCAGAGTGGGTAACTAGATGCCTCTGTAAGCTGCTACTTTGAGTAAAAGCTCTGCCACACTGATCACAGCTGTACGCTTTAACTCCACTGTGGATGAGTTGGTGTGTTTTTAGGGAACCCTTCAAGGAAAAAGACTTTCCACACAAGTCACAGCTGAACGGTCTCTCTCCAGTGTGGATGACCTGATGCTGTTTTAGTTTAGCCCTCAGAGTAAAACCCTTCCCACACTCGTCACAGGTGTGTTTTTTCTCTCCCTTTCTTCTGTGAGGTTTGTCGGCCTCCTGAGAGCGCTGACTTCTGGCTCCATGTTGGTCCTGCAGTGACAGAGATACAAACAGAGGCAGTGAGTGAAATGCAGTCGTGGAACAAACTCAACCTTCAAACTCCATTAACACTAGTTTTAAACCTGAAGGTGGAGCGTGGCACCAAACACCTTAAAGGTCTCTTATCCCCACCTGCTGGTAGTTCTAACACATTACATCCAACCTGCAGTTAAAGATAATTCATGACTGTTCAAACACTAAAATCATGCACACACACACACACACACACACACACACACACACACACACACACACACACACATTATTTTATAATTTAGATTATTTTGTTGTTTCCTATTACATATTTCTATAATTTGTATAGATTTATACAGAATTATTCAGTGATAATAAATCCTATGTTTGTTTATTCTAAAGGAACCCCGTTAGCTTCCACAACAGATGTTGCTCGTCTTCCGTCAAATACTCACATAAAATATTACACAATAAAGTGGATTCAAGATATCCACATAATTTCACTCTTACATCCACAGTGAGGTTTCACAATTGTTCAAATATAAGCAATCAATAATAATAATAATAATATCAATAACATTGAGGCACATTACCCAAGTTTCAAAAACAAATCATGTCTTACAATATTTACAACAACTAAAAGCTCTGTAAATCGGCTTTTAAGTGTTCATTGAAGTTTTGAATAATTCTCTAATTTTTTAAGGCAACTTATTCCACTTAAAAGTTGCTCTAAATGTAACAGTTTTACAAAACGTTACTTTTAACTCGAGCATTTACTAAATTGCAGCTTGTTGAAAACTGTGTAATATGATGATGTATTTCATCTGGATACTGCAGCTGAGCAGAATAAATGTGGTGTGTTTAACAGAATTGCTTTCTTTAGAACTACAAGTAAGCCATAGAATATTTTAGCCTGTACAGGAAGCCAAGAAAGGTTATTATGCATTTTATCAATATTAGTATAGTATGAACATCTTCACACTAATCTGGACGCCTTATTCTGGACTAACTGAAGTCTGTTAAGATCTGTCTTATTAGCTGCTGACCAAATGATTGAACAATACTCCAGATGAGACATTACTAGTGCATTAATGACATCTTTCATAATGAAGAAGTGATACACAAAGAGCATTTCATAGCCATAGCTATGCCTTGTCGGCAGAGTTATGTGACATTAGTGATGTTTGTACTTTCAGCGTTAACTTGGTTTTAAAGCCTTTAAAATATACACCGTTCAATAGTCGACCTTCATCTGACAGAGAATGTGATGATTTTGTGGATAATTAAAGTCAGTCATATATCCACAAACACAACAAGCTGAAAGTCAGTGATGCTGCTCGGTTTGCAGTCCTGAACATCACGGCACAAGCAGGATCCACTGCACTGTTAATGTTAGCTGTGTTATATTGCTGCCTCTGTTCGGTGGTGTCGAGCCAAACGCACTTTAACGTGTGTTTGAACGAGCTGACGGTTCACTCGTTAAGCTGAAAGAAAGATGCTTTAATCACAGCAGTCACACATGTGTCCACTGCACCATCTGGAACTCTTCTTGTTTACACTCGTAATAACACAAACACTAAATCCTGCTTCTCTGGTGCTGTTGTGTAGCAGTGTGTACACCTGAGACTGTCACCTGTCTGTCTGTCCTGCACTCTCTCTCTGTTTCTTTCTCTCTGATTGTGGAATAAAAGTATGAACATGTGTTTATAAGTTACACTTGTGTTTGAATCCTGCAGCTTATCACACATTTGATTTCCATGTGTGACGACTGCAAGTGTCCAGAGTGAGGACAGACTGAGGGAGCCACTGCTGCACATCATCTGTGAGGCTTTGCAGCCCTGATGATCCACCAGGACAAACTCAGCAGTGTGTGAGGAAGAGGAGGAGGAAGAGCCAGCAGCAGCTGACAGATGGAGAGAATAGACAGACTGTTCCCTGTTTGTGAAGGACTGCTAGGAAAGTTTAACATAACTGTCTGTGCTGAATCAGTCTTATTAGGTAATGTTCAAATAATGTGATCATCCCAGTGTTTTCAGTGTGGGAGAAAGTACTCAGGGCCTTCAAGTTACACACTATGAAAGACAGCAACAAGTTTAATGTTCAGAAACCTAAAGTCTGTATCAGCAGCAGGATGGAGCTAAAAATAAATGTTGGTTTCAGTTCTATGAAGCTTTGAGTATTTTGGATCAGTAGCTGCTGTGTTTGTTGCATCATATTGCTGTAACTGTTTATATGCTTTATATATTCTGAGCTAAGTTGATCTATAGTGTTACATCATATTCTATAAGGATGTTATGTGTTTGTAGACCTTCTGCCCAGTTTGACCCATTTAGCAGAAGTCAGCCTGTTTAAGGCTCTGATATCTATTCTGTGTGACTTAAAGCAGTTATGACATGGTCTGATTTTCTCACCCAATAAAGGAATATTTCATCTATCAGTCTACTCTTCATTCTATCAGACACAGTTATCACAGCTCCTACATTTGCTTTTACACATATATGTAAGCACTGAGCCAAATTTAGTAATGCCAACAATATAATAACTATAATATTGGCCATATTATATTTACATTACCACAGTGAGATGACTTTAGTCTCATGAACAACATCAGCTAATTGTTATTTACAGCTAATCTTAAACGACTGTTCAGCACAGAAATGAAGCCCAACAATCATGTTTCACAGTCCTGTGGTCTCAGCCTCAGATACTCATCAAATCACACAGAGCTCATGTAGAAACAAATGAACTAAATATGTTCTCCTTCATTTCTGTCAAACAAAGCTGTATGAAACGTTTCCAGCTGTTAGTATCATGGTTGCTAGGCAACCTGGGCAGCGCGACGGAGGCTAGACGTCCCATTTCACGAGCCTACGAGCCTCGCACTTCGGCCTTAGCGGTCTTTGAGTACGCGGCCCTTGAGGACTTTAAAGCTGCAGAACCTGAATCGGGATACAGCCATGATGATCTCCAGCCTCGTGCTCGCCAACATTCTCACCTGAGTTAAGAAGACGATCACTGAAATGGTCTCAGCAGGTCCTTTGATGACAGCAATGAAATGCAGTGGTAAGGCTTTTTGGGGATTAAGTTCGTTTTCATGGCAAAGAAGGACGATGCAGTTCATCTGATCACTCCTCATAACATTCTGGAGTGCAGGCAAAATGCTATTATAAAAACTTAAGCAGCAACTTCTCCAGGTTCCAATATTTATGCAATTCTCAAACCTTTTGGCCACGACTGTATAACCTCTTCTGAAGTTTAGTGGATATTATACATGGTTATGCTCAGGATGTGTCGCCCAGTTTCCACTGGAAACGCCTTTTGGTTAAACTGTCAGCGAGGAATTTGCATTTGCACTGTTACATTTTTATATAACTTTAATGCACATAAACAACAGCTGCTTGTTTCAGTGAAAATACATTGATGGGTTTTTAATAAAGTTGTGCAGCTGTAAAGTATTTTGTCTGGTGTCAATTCTATCGTCAGCTACATCGTTATGGCAAATGTTCAAATGTATATGGTGATAAATATCTTTGGTCATATGGTCCTGCTCTGTCTGTCACCTTCTGTGTTGAGCTCATTGTTTCCTCTGTAGTGGCTGAGCTGAGTCCAAGTAGCTGAAAATGTTCCTCTGCTGCTCCGTCAGACTCTCCTCCTCCTGCTGATCAGCTGGGACACAAAACAGATCTTTGTTAGGCTCCACACTGCACTGAAGAGTCAAAGTGTCTCATATGTTCATCTGACAAGTAAAAGAACACATTTTTGTTTCCCGAGGTGGGCAACTTGTTGGAAACAAACACAAAAGGTTTGAGCACTGATACCTGCCATTGCTGCCATTGAAAGATGCAACGCCAGCAATGTGGATTGTCAAGACTCAAACCAATCATCAAGCAAAGACAACAGGGATCAAATGTACCGCATTTTGATCTGGGACGTACTCTGCATGAAAACAAGCGCTCACTCTTCCTGCTCAACAAATGACAAGGGCGGAGCCTTATACCACGTGATACAGAAGCTGTGCCGTGTGATGCTAAAATTAGCAGGGAAACAACAACGGAGAGCACGTCAGGGATGACGAGAAAGTGACAGGAGAAAATCCGTCCCGGTCAACCACCCAAACATCAATAACGGGAACCTTATACAGCGCTTCCCTATACACGTCGAACTCCCGCAGGCACAAAGACATTACGGAGGCTATCACTTATCACCTGACCAAAGATATGGCTCCATCAACACTGTGCAAAACGAGGGATTTAGGAAAACGATCAACACCCTAGACAAACGCTACACAGTGCCGTCCCGCAACTATTTTTCTATTGTTGCACTACCTGCTCTGTACACGCAGCGTCGAGCAACAGTGGAGACGGAATTTCAACCAGGACAACATTTTGCTGCAACAACAAAACGTGAGACATTTGTTGTTTTATGTTTATTTATTGTTATGAGAGAATCATGATCTCAATTCTAAGCCAAAAAATCGTGATTCTCATTTTATGCAAAATCGTGCAGCCCTAACATTAACACAAAACTATTGTTTCACCAGAGAAACACACATGAAGAGAGAGAGAGAGACAATAACAGCTACCAAACAGTCGTCATAATTCGTCACACAATGAGAAAAGGACAAATCAACAAGTAACAATGACTAATTAATATTAAAATCTGTAACATAATGTATTGTTTGGAGTTTAGTCTGATTGGTTCAGGATGACCTGCCATTATCCAATCACACGTCTGCTTACCTGCATCTTTTCTCTTTTTTCTAACCTGAGCACCTGATGGCTTTGAACTTTTATTGTCCATCTTCCATTGGTTTGAATTTTGCGCTCCAGTACAAACACAAATCCCCCAACCCGAGGATCAGCACAATTAACCTAACAGACCTACACCTTAGTTCACAGATTCACTTTGTCTAAGGTTGATTTCTGGGATTTCACACAACCCAGGATTCAGATCGTGAATCCATGATGGGCTTGGATTTACATCATTATAAATGAAATGTGCTCTACTTGGAAGCAGCCGGCCCCGCCCCTTTTGACGGGTTGTGTGAGACTTTAAATCATCAAACTGTAAATTATAAATTTAAATTGTTATTGATCCTTTACCCCGAGTCCTAAAGTGTAGATTTATTTTCTTACGGTGTGTTCACACCGAACGCGATGGACGCGAATAGAGCGTCAGGTTTACATGTAAAGTCAATGGAAAGGCGCGATGACGCGCGATTGCGGGTCCCGCGAAAATTCGGAAGCAGATTTGCGTCGCGAAAACGCGTGAAACGCGCGTCAGTGTAGCGCGTCTGGCGCGTTTGACGCGCGAATAAAACCACGCGCGTGAGTTTTTGTGTTGCATTTTGTGCATACGCGTTTCGCGTCTACCGCTCGAGTTGGAAAAAGCTGAACTCCAGCGTCAAATCGCGCCGCGACAACCAATCAGGAGCCTGGTGACGTGGCTGTGACCTAGGTCAAAGGGGCAGATCCAGCCAAATCCCTTCATACTTCAATGGAGGGAAGGCTAATCAACGCGTAGCAAACAACTCGGAGCTGTACGACACCAGCTGCTTTCTGTACCGAGACAGGAATAAAAAGGACCGAGCTTGGAGGAAGATATGTGAAGAGATCGGGCAACCTGGTAAGTTCATTCATTTCTCTTTTGAAAGTTTTCACTGACCCGGGGAAGCCGCACAAAAGCTAGCAAGCCACTGCTATTTTCCCACTGACGTACAAATACCGTTCTGCTTTTATGAATGTTGTCATATAGGAATATATATTTTTTATTAATAAACAGCACACAGTGGTCCCGCTCATCCGTCACTGCTTCGCTTTTTCGCTGATTTTTTTATTGCACCGTACAGCATTGCATTCTGCAGCCTGATTGACAAATCTGCTCCGTGTCGTGTCTCCTGCGCTTGCCAAATTTATCATGTTTGGTTTTGATAACCATCGCGTCCAATAGAAAAAACAGCACAAAAACACCCATAACTAAGACCCTCATTCGGAAATAGACACCTGCACCGCGAGGGAAAAAGGCGCACGAAAGTGGCGGGCAGATGAAGACAAACCGCGGCATAATAATACTTTTACGTTTTGCAATCTACAAAGGTTTGCACTTTGAGAATCAATTGTGAGAACTGTGACCAATGTTCATGTGTGTGTGTGGAAAAAAGTGTATAAAGTGCGTGGCCAGGGGCTAGTTATTCTGAGAACCCCTGCTGCAATAAATGAGGGACCACTGTCTACTCTACGATTATTATATCCAACCTGTTAACATTTAATACTGTATTGATAGAACCAACTGATTCTGCAGCAGAGCATCCCCAGTCCCTGAGCTCCTGCTGCTGCACCCACAGATATGTACAGCAAGCACTGATACCTTTTTAGTCGGTGGGATTGCCTTGTGATCACCTTTACTAAATATCTAAAACCAATCTGATTATATCCTGTTTTTGTTTTTTTCAATGTTGAAATTAAAATCTAGTAGCAGCCTTCTCATTTCTTTGTGTTTTGTGCTGTTTTACAGGCCCACAGAGGAGGACGGCTCCGAGGCAGATGAGGGACGGGTCCCAGGACGGTCCATCGGCGGTGGAGCTGGCCATCCTGGAGTCCCTGAAGAGTTCACACCAGTCTCCAATGGAGCATTTCCTCCTCAGCCTTGTTCCTGCTCTGGAGAGCAGCTGGTCCTTTTTATTCCTGTCTCTCTGTAAATTCTTATATTTTATATATTTATGTTTAATGTTTTTCTGTTTGAGAATTTTAATATTATTTCAAATAAATTTTTATAATGACTGATGTCTCAGTTCTACTACACAGCAAATGTTGGCACACGACTTGACACATGTAGAATTTATTTCATATTATACTAATGACAAAATATACTAATACAGTGGGATGCAAAAGTTTGGGCAACCTTGTTAATAGACATTATTTTCCTGTATAAATCGTTGGTTGTTACAATAAAAAATGTCAGTTAAATATCATACAGGAGACACACACAGTGATATTTGAGAAGTGAAAAGAAGTTTACTGGATTTACAGAAAGTGTGCAATAATTGTTCAAACAAAATCAAGCAGGTGCATAAATTTGGGCACCACAAAAAAGAAATGAAATAAATATTTAGTGTATATCAATGTGTGTGTCTCCTATATGATATATGGGGTGCCTTTGTCTGGATGTGCTTCCCATCCAGAGCTGCACAGCACAGAGGGAAGTTCCAGCGCTCCTGGAATCCCTCTGTGATGGACCGCCAGTCTCCAGGTGAAGGCACAGCCATGAAGTCGTCCACTAGACAGTCCCAGATGGACGTCGCTGCCTGGGGGGTGATCTGGCTCACCGTGGACACACCGACTCTGTAACTGAACGCTTGGTGCTGAAGGAGTCCGCGGTGACAAGGAACCTGGACAAAATTGTTCAAAATCAGTATTATGTGTACTGCAGTTACAAAATACATTATTCAAATTCCAAAATACTTTTGTGATGTCAGATATAAATCACAAAACTTAAATCTTACATAAAACATTTTGTAATTATAAGGATAATTACAAAATGTATATTAGATAATATCTAAAACAGTTGTGTTTTGTTTTAACTTTAACATATCATAATTTGATTGGTAGCAACTTTCACAACTACAGTGAGCCAATCACTCATAATTCCTAAACATGTCAATCAGGTAGGAATGAAGTGAGACATTAATAGAAATAAAGAGTTGTATGTTGACATGTAGCCCTTTCCTTGCTTAAATCATTAATATTTTTGAAAAATTAATCTGTGATAAGACAGCTTATCAAGATAGAACCATGTAACTAGAGATGAACCAAACTGTTCAGTTTTATCTAACTCTGTTTTAATAAAGGCTGTGACCCCTGCTATAGAGTCTGACAGCTGCAGGGATTATATACAAACATTCAACTATCCCAGAATTAAACCAGGTCTAAATATAAAGGAGTGAGTATCACTACAAGGTTAACTCAGTGGTCCTAATGCTACAGTTTGATATCAGCAAACACCGAGCGCATACATTGATGTGACACCACAGCCATGCTATCATTGCAAACACTGATAACAGCATAAATCGAATTAAATCGGGACTTGATGAGACCTTCTGAGTATCACTAGAAATATTATAAACAGTCGTCTCTGTACCACAGTTTGCTTTCAGTAAACACCGACAGCATTCACTGTTAGCATAGCACATCCATGTTAGCAGTGTATAAATGGATGGTTTAGCATATATTAGCACAGGTATCATTAAAGAACTACCGTATTAAATACTTTTACTAACCTCAGGCAGACGGACAGGCGCTTTGCAGGTGGGATTGAGCGCCTGTAGTTGGTGTCTAGGCGGGCGATTCTGGGACCGACGAGGGAAAGCAGGTCCTCAAACTGGCCGACGGTGATAGCGCTGGAATCGGCCGTCATCCAGGCGCAGCTCCTGGAGCAAATGGTGAAACTCACCAAACTGCTCACGCCTCTGGAGGACCTGATGGACCCAGGTACGGCGAGGACGTCTTTTACGCTGCTGCTCTGCTCTCCACAGTACATAGAGAAGGGAGAGTCTCTTTTCAAGCGCTAGCTCGACAGCTGCCATCTTGCAAAGATGTCTGGCACAACTTCCTCCCACATTCCTCCCACATTTCCGGTTGACGATGGATTTTTCTTGGACACGCGTTGAGACGCGAATGTGCACGCGTCAAATTAGGGGCGTTTGGGGCGTTTTATTCGCGTCCATCGCGTTCGGTGTGAACACACCGTTACTCTTCTTATATTTATTGTTTGTGTACTTGCACCGCTGTAACTGCAGCCTCGTCGTCTCGTCTCTCTATATGCTGGACTGTCTGTAGCGGAGATGACAATAAAGTTTACTTTGACTTCAGCAGCTCGCAGGTGCACCGAGGGCTCTCGCGCTCACTTTATAGAATTTAGAAAAAACATCGGTGCAGATTATAAGTCTGTATCATAATATCTGTTTGTTGTGTTGTTTTTATTTTGTTTTGCGAGTTGGTTATTAGATGCCGCTCCAGCCAGCCAGAGACTCCCCGCCGCCCCGCCCTCTCCTCCCTGTGCCGCCAGCAGCAGGCGCACCTCGCAAACGGAGGGCGCCCTTACTCCCAGCAAATGGCTGATAGAAAACCGATCGGTGCCTACGAATTTCCCAATATGCGCTGGCATGACGTCGGGGAAGCATGGGTACGACCGATTATTTTATTTTTTTCTTGCCAATGCCCGTGATGCCCCCCCACCACGATGCATTCTATTGGTTTGCACACTTACACACACCCAGCTGTGGTTTCCTGTTTTGCTGGACTCTGGAGAGCCCCGCCTTTAACGCTCTTCTCTCACAGAGAGCAACAGAAAACTTGGAAAAACTCCAGATTGACTGAACTCAGTTCAAAGTTACCTTGACACCTTTAGATGTGAGACGTAGTGATGGCCAGCTTGAAGCTGACGCTCCGGTGCGTGTGTCAGAAAGATCAACGCGCTGCTTCAGAAGCACCGTGTCGAGGCTTGGTTCGTTTGGCCAGAGTCACGTGATCAGTGACGTCTGAAGCTTCGTTTAGAACGTACCTTTTTTTAAATCGAACTTTATTGAAACACAATGAGTATACAACATACAAACAGATGAAGTTTACAAAAGAACAGAACATGAACATACAGAACCAGGAGTAAAAAAATTATGATATGAGTAGGCGAAAAAAATCAACATATTGTAACGTGCAGTGGAGATGAAGCCAGCCGCGGAGGTGTGCAGGTGGATAGCGAATGAGCAACAGCTTCTGACTTTCCAAAAAGTACTCATTTATTTACAATATCAAAAATAAAAGTGCTACCTCTACCACACATTACTAAAGAGCACACTAGTCCGCGTACACACGGGAGCATCCATTACAGGAGGAGTGCGAAGAAGAACAAAAAGGGGGTGACACCAGTCGTGAGACAAGAGGCGACGCCATGTGGTGATACACTGCATTACAATAGCAACTGTTACATAGTCCCCCCCTGGTGAGAAAAAGGCTGTCCTCAGCCGTACACAGCTGAAAAAGCACACACCACACCAAACAGTACCCTATACATAGAGGTTACAGCTAAGATTGGTGCACACACACAGGGCAAAAGACCATTTAAAAATTAAATTGGTGAAAATAAGACGAATATGTACAGTTTTTTTCACTTTTTTCTTTTGTTCTCTTTTTTTTCTAAGTAAATGCCAAGAATGAACCAAACAGAAACATCTACATATCATGACTCAAAGTAGCAATGCAACAAGACAGCATCAAACAGGTTTAACCAAAACATTTCACTTCAGATCAAGCCTGGTTGTGTGAAAATCATTAGTCCATCTTTTGTTGCTCCAGCCAGACGTAACTCTGGGGCAACGTCTGGGCCTGAGATTGTAATGTCCACCAGCAGCTGGGTGCTGGACAGATCTGGGTGAAACACTCTCTGGAACAGCGCCCACACCAGAAGAAGAGTCAATGTCCGGTAAATCAAAGGGGAATGGCTCAGAGTCAATGTCAGTGTCTGCAGGGGGGCCAGGGTGGGCCTGAGAGTCAGAGTTCAGACCCTCTGCGGTCTCTCTCTCAGCAGGCAATGAAACAGAATGTTCTTTGGAAGTGAGAGAGTCCCAGGTATGGAACGGTTGCATGTTCACAACATGATAAACACCTGCATCCACACCGGAGTCCACCCAAGTGAGCCTGTAATTAACATCACTGAGTCTCTGAGATACACACAATGGTCCCTGAAACAGTGGTGCAAGTTTAGCAGTAAAGTTAGACTGAGCGTCTTAACTCTCACAAGGTCACCAACACGAAACGTGGCATGTCGATGTCTCAAGTCATAGTAATGTTTTTGTCTGTCATGGCTATAGTCCAAAGCTGCTTTGGCGTGGTCGTGAGCTTCCTGCAGGGAGGCTCTCAGAGTCTCAGGGTAAGGCACACCCGGTTCATCAACACCTGCTGTAGAAGGCTGAGTGATAAGGTCAAGCGGGGTGTCTAACTCACGACCATAAAGCATCATGGCAGGAGTCATACCTGTACTGTCATGGGGGGCGGTGCGCAGAGCAAAGCAAATCTGAGGGAGAAACTTGTCCCATGATGTGTGCTTATCACCTACATAAGCGCGGATTGCAGTTTTCAGAGTCCGGTTGACGCGTTCAGTAGCATTTGTCTGAGGGTGATATGCCGTAGTGAGTCTGTGCACCGAGCCTAAGGCAGAAACAACATGTTCAAAAAGCTCACTCACAAAAGGAGACCCTCTGTCAGAAATGAGGTAAGTGGGTGTACCATGCCTAGCAAAAATGTCAGTGACGAATTTACCAGCTGCTACCTGAGATGTAGCTTCTTTGACAGCACTGGCTTCAACCCATTTAGTCAAATAGTCAACAAACACAATCAAATAAGTATTACCAGTGGGGGTGCGGGGAAGTGGCCCAACAAAATCCACACCCACATACTCCCAGGGTTTCTGGGGGACAATGGGAACCAAAAGACCGGCTGCTTTTTTCTGACTTGGCTTGGTGAGTTGGCACACTGAGCATGAAATCACATAGCGTTTCACATCAGCTGCCATTTTGGGCCAGAAAAACCTAAAACGCAGTCTAGCCAATGTCTTAGAAACACCCAAGTGACCTGCTGTGGGGTGGTCATGGTAATAGTCCAGCAAGGTGCCTTTCATGGAAGTAGGGGCAAACAGTTTCAGCTCTTTCAAAGAGTGCAAAGCACATGTGGACTTGGGTTCTCTGTGATACAAAAGAGAGTCATACACAACATACTGTAACAAGGTGGCATTGTCCGAGCTGTTCAGAGAGTCTGCTTCAATGTCTCTGAGGAGTGGACCTGTGACATGATCGTCTAACTGCAGCTGTCTGAATTGTGAACGGTCAGCCAGAATGACGGGGGGCAGAGTACGAATGTCCAGGCTGCCCATGACAGCATGATCTGGTAAAAGATCAGTCGGCCTGTCACAGGTCAGAGGCAAAGGGTTGCGTGACAGTGCGTCGGGAACTTTGTTCTGTGCACCAGGTTTGTGCACTATTGTGAAATCAAAGTCCTGCAAACGAAGTGACCAGCGGGCGAGTCGGCCCGTTGGGTTTTGACGAGACATGAGCCACCTGAGACTGTTGTGGTCAGTGAAGATAGTAACATGAACACCTTCAACATATGGGCGGAAGTGTTCCAGAGCCCATATCACAGCGAGGCACTCCTTCTCTGAAGTGCAGTAGGGGAGTTCAGCTTTGTGAAGGGAGCGACTAGCAAAAGCCACAACGTACTCACGACCCTTGTCATCCTTTTTCATCAACACTGCCCCAAGACCAATGTCACATGCATCGGACTCAGGACTTCTCATGTGATCAGTGTCACATATAAGTGAATTTCTCCCAAGCCCATTATAATCATGGAGAAAAACACTTTGCCACTGTTTCCAGTAAGAATATTTTATAGCGCTTTAAAGTTCAACCTCTCAGGTCTGGATTAAAGAGCTGATTTGTTAAATCGGGAACTCACAAAATACCAAAATATCACCACCGGTGGATCACACCTCTCAGATGTTCTTATCTCAGTGCACTGTAACAAAAGCACAAACAAACGCAACCAATAAAATACTAATAAAGTAACAAATACTGGGGCCCATTGCAAACATGTCCAAGCATAAAACCATCTTTCTCTCTCTTAGAGAAAGAAAACAATCCAAACCTCACTGATAAAATCAACCTAGTGTCAAGCAAAACCCAAAAATCAACCAAAACTTCACCAGAAAGTTTTTCTCCCTCCCGGGACAATATTGTGCAGGAATACAGGCACCGTAACTCCTTTTGCACTGACAAAAACATGTTGGATTGACTTGATTCAATAGTGGACACTGGTTGCACACAAAGGTTTTGCTTTGGCAGAAACTTAAACAACTGAGTTAAATCAACACAACCTTTTCATATTCAGTAAAGCTGCATGTTGTGTTCATAAAACACGATTGAAACATGTTCAGATGGAGTAAGTTGAGCTCCTGGAACATTTTAATCCTTCAATTGAAATTGAATGGGTCTACAACAACTACCATCCTCCTATCTCTATCCTGGTTGCAGCAGGGCTGGGAAATAACCCTGAAGTGATAGGTTACCAGGCAGGGTACACCCTGGACAGCTCACCAGTCTATCAGATAGAAACACACAGCCGTTTACATTCATGGATAATTTAGCCCAGGACCTTCTTACTGTGGAGCAACAGCACTAACCAGCATGCCAACAATGGAGGAAATACAGGAAAGCTATGATTTCCTGTATTTGAGGCAGAATTATTTTGTTCTGGCCCTTGACAGGTTAATCCACAATAAATAGCAACAGCATGCATGTGGTGTGTGTGTGTCGTTGTCTGGCTCTTATAACTCCAGTGATTTTCCTGTAGTTTGAAATCTTATGCGGTGTTGACACAATAATTTGTTGTAAACCAGGAAATTCCCAACTGTGGTAGAAAGCACAGCTTAGCCTCAGCAAATGTTCAAAGAAAAGTCGTCACTTCCTGATTTCTGCTTCACTGATAAATATTGTCACACTGGGGTTTTTGCAAATGATATCAGTGAGCACTGTGTTGCAGCTGGAGTCAGACAACTGAAGCTCCCACAATCAAGACCACAAACAGCTTTCAAAGGAGATTTGAAGCTTTTCTGGCAGCAAGCTTCATGATTTATGGGACTGTAACTGGAACAGAAACTACCTGATCACCAATGGTGAGCTGGCATGGAATTATTTTTATGACATTTTATCAAAGTTATAAATAAGCATGCCCATTAACACATAGTGAGTGAGCATGTTGTCTTCCCACGCAGTGAACAGCGGACGCTAATGTTTTTGTCACTTTTTACAGAGTCAAACTCAAAGTAAGGTCAGTGCTTCCACGCTTTAAACGCTGCACGCTCACACTCTCTCCACACTCGATAGATTATCCATTGTTCATCTGCACACAGCTGCGGTTTTAGTAACGCAGTAACGCAGCGTGCTTACGGCAAAGTAACAGTAATCTAATTACCTTTTTTGCAATAGTAATCCCTCACTTTACGCGTTTCTTGAAAAAAGTAATCGGATTACTGCCCATCTCTGGTTGGAGCTGTGCACTTGTGGGTTCCACCTTGTGTACACGTTTATCTTTGCTGTGTGTACTTGTACCTCTGAGTGGAAGCTGAACTCTTGAGTTCGAGTATCGAAGCATCAGCTGTGACGTTAAAGTCCAAACAGCTCGTTCATTTGACGTGCAAATGAACGAAGGTAACGCCGTTTTCATGTGGATGTGTCACTGAGACACTTTCCACATCCACAGCTCACAAAATGGGAAAACTATAGAAGTATAACAATGAAGAAGTTACTATGTTACGGGTCCCAAGGATGAAGACCTCGATGACAAATATGTTACCTGTAAAAGCAGGTGAAGAGCAGAGTAAGGAAGACACGATGCGTCTCTGCTTTCCTCCAGAACGTGTCTGAGTCTGATTTATTTCACACAAATAAATGCTATAAAACACTAAACATGAGCTTTCAATATACTGTTCAGCTGCTTCCTCATTCACATCAATTACATTTACTTATTTCACAACATCAGTGAAATATACTCTTTTTAACTGGTTCAGTTTCTCAAGTTCACACTTCTTTCCATAACAGCTACATCCTTTTATCATATCAATAAACACATCACATTGTCTTCTGCAGTGTCTTACTGGCTAAACAGTTCTATTCAATAACAGCATTGGTAAATACATTACATTTGTTCCCTCCAGTAATTTACTGGCAAAATCACTATTTAGTGCATCATGAAACACAGCTTGTTTAATCAACCCATGAATGCCTCTGTTAGCTACACAGAGTTGCTCAGAGTGCTTGTGTTACACTAGCTAATCTACTCAGTCACTTTAACAGAACTATTAACATTCACATCTCACAGAACTGATTTGATTGGAGCATTACAACACGTTTGCACAGAGCATAGGAGCGCACTGACTCTGCTTCACGAGCGCTCCACCTAACGAGCGGGCTCGCGGTGCGGTCGCGCGGGACACTCCTCTGGTTTTCTCCCGTGTTTACATATAAATAACTTTGGCGGACCGCCTTAACTCTCCCATTCACATTAACGTGGGTAACCATGGTGACAATAAACAACATTTTCGGTGCGAGCACCGTGTACCGACCTGTAAAAGCAGGTGAAGAGCAGAGTAAGGAAGACACGATGCGTCTCTGCTTTCCTCCAGAACGTGTCTGAGGAAGCAGCGGAAGGTGGGCTCCACTTACTGCTCCCCGAAACCCCGGAGCAAGCACCAAAGTTCCGCCCTCACTGCTTTCTAACATAAAATGAATCCCTGTTACATGGATTTTCTATCCTCTTAAAGAAACTGAAAATAAATACATATAGCAATGAAAAATGTCCCGTTACATGAGTGTTTTACACAAAATAATATTAATGTGGTCATTCCCTCACAGGGGTGCCACAACTACACTGCTGTTTTGACAGAGACACAGTGTGTTTATCTAACTTGGCTGAAGCCAAAGTTCTCCAGACAAATTCAGTCTGTTTCTGCCAAGTGTGAACTCACTGGATGAGCGCCAGATACACAGAATCAAAAAGGGATAAATTACTTTTCTTATGTCAAGTTCATGTCACTAACAGCTTTGCAGGGTATAGCAGTCTGTACCTGACGCCGGTCATCCCACGTAGTCTTCCTCTCATATTTGCAAATGCGGCTCTGCGTTTCCAACCGAGGGAGGGAAATCTGGGAGGATGTTTATTTTAAAAACCCTTATACATCAGGTTCTTGTTCTCTGCAGCTTTCAGCAGAATTTCCTCACCAATGTGGTAGTAGTGCAATCTCAAGATGATGGGCCGAGGAAGATGACTTTGTTTGGGACGCTGGCGATTCACTCTATGTGCTCGATCGATGAGTGGCTTCTCCTCGAGAGATAGCGCCTCCGCCAACAGGTGTGAACCAACTCAGTCATCTTGGGTCCCTCTGTGCCTTCTGGTATTCCTGCAGTTCTTAAATTATTCCTCCTGGAGTGCCTCAAGAGCTCCACATCTCTCATCTAACTTCTTTACCTCCGCAGACAAACGCTCCACAGTGGCCTGGAGAGTGGCGATGGTGTCAGAGTGGTTCGAGGCACAGTCCTGCAGTTCAGTCAAAGTGTTATCATGCCTGGCCACGTCGCTTTTTATGTCCGAAATTGAGGGCTGGATGCTCTGGTTCAAGGATGATATCTCGCCTCCTATGGTGGTAGAAATCTCTAATATGCAAGTGTCCAGTGCTAGTTAGTTAGTTCTAGTTCTAGTGGTTAGTGGGGCTTTATTTGATGATTCTAGTGTGTGTTACATTGTTGTCATATTGTTGAGTCGCAGAGCTGCACAGTGTTACAGTTTCTGTAGATCCCTCTGTGAATAATGTTCACTGAAACTGATCTGTCGGAAGGTGTCGGAAGACATTCAAAAGCATCAAAAACTGTTGGAACTGGTGAAGGACAACGTGGTCAAAGCTCAGGAAAAAACAAAGGGCAAAATAAAAATGATGAAGAGAGATGTCGTCTTCAAAGTTGGTGACAAAGTTTTAAGAGCTAACATAAGAGTCTAGCAGAGGAAAGGGGGGAAACTTGAAGCAAACTTTTTAGGCCCTTACATTATTACAGCAATCCAAGGTAAAAGTGCAGATCTTCAGGATTCCAATGGGACAATCATTCCAAAAGTAAATATTGACCAACTAAAGTTAAGCAAAGACAGCATGCCAAGAGTGCCACACCAGGGTTTAAAGAAAACAGCAGCCACATTACTAACAGCACAACCAGGTCCAGCAGCACCAGCATCTGCTCTAGCTTCACAGGCTACAGCAGCACCAGTGGCGGTAGCACCACCACCTCCTCCTAGAGCTACACAGGCTACAGCACCAATGGCATCACTTACATCACTACCAGTTCAAACACAACATCCATCTCCAGTTCCACAAGGTATACCAATAACGGTATCAGAACCAGAGTCAGGATCAACAGCACAGAAAGAGAACGAACCACCAGAACCAGCCACAAGTGTTACAGCACCAGAACACGCTACAGCTCTACAAAGCGAATCCAAAACAGCAGCAGACCCAGCCTCAAAGACAATAACAGCAGACCAGGCCTCACAGACCACAACGGCAGCAGACCCAGCCTCACAAACCACAACAGCAGACCCGACCACAACAGCAGACCCAGCCTCACAAACCACAACAGCAGACCCAGCCTCACAAACCACAACAGCAGACCCAGCCTCACAGACCACAGCTCCAAATGCTACAACCACACAAGCCTCAGCTCCACAGATTACAGCCCAGCAATCTACAGCACAAACCATAGAACCAACAGTTGCAGAGAAATGTAAATAAATATAATATTTTTTTATTTTTAAAAAAAGGACTTTTGTTCCTATGACAGTGTTTGTTTCAGTACTCTGTAGATCATGGCATAGGAAATTTTACACCTTTAAAAAGATTTTGTTAGGTATATTTCCTAACAGAATATTTAAATTTAATAATATGTTAATGCTTTAAAAAAACATTCATGGGGCAAAACATTATAGAAAACTTGTAAAAGAATGTAAGCCACATGTGTAAAATTACACAAATGAAAAAGTGAGTCCTTCAAAACTGTGAATCTTTCTTTTGTTGTTGTGTAACCCAGAATGTTCATGATTTATATTGTATATCTGATGTACACTAAGAGTGAAAAGTTTGGACACACCTTCATTTTAATGTTGCTTCTTAATTTCCTTGTCTATTTTGTAGATTCATTGTTGATTAGAACTCGAGGCATCAAAACTATGAATGGACACATATGGAGCTGTGGAACAGCCTGCCGGAGGAGCTCAGGGCCGTAGAGAACGTACATGTTTTTAAGAACAGGCTCAAGACCCACCTTTTTAATTTAGCTTTTACTTAGCGTTTATTTATTTTATGCTTATTTATTCTATCCTGTCATTCTATTATTAATTTAGGCTTTACCTAATATTTTTTGGTTTTTCTTATTAATTTTTTAATCTTCTTAATCTTCTGTGTGTGTGTGTGTGTGTGTGTGTGTGTGTGTGTGTGTGTGTGTGTGTGTGTGTGTGTGTGTGTGGATATATGTGTATTGAGAGTGTGGGGAGTGAGTTGGAGGGTGGGGTGGGCTGCTTTTAACTATGTAAAGCACTTTGTGCTACATTTTTTTTGTATGAAAAGTGCTTTATAAATAAAGATTGATTGATTGATATGGAGCACTAACCCTAACACAAATGATGTAGTAAACCAAAAAGTATGAAAGAATCAAAAATATTTTTTATATCTTAGATTCTTCAAATTAGCCACCCTTTGCTTTGATCACTGCTTTGAACACTCTAGGCATTCTGTCAGTGAGCTTCATGGGGTAGTCACCTAAGATGATTGTCACTGCATGAAAAGCATGAACACACAGAAAAACACTGAATGGGAAGGTGTGTCCCAAATTTTGACTAGTAGTGTATGTTCTTCATTTTCTTATTTTCTAAAATTGCTGTCATAAATGCTGCTAGTGACATAGAATGCCCACTACAAGAAGTATATTAATGTTGTGATGATGACTGCCTGCCAGCAACAGTTTGAAAGATCAAATACTCTTTAAGACGCTGCTTTTAACAGCCCAAAAATTGACACTATATTTTAGAGATAATAAAACTAGTTTTGGAGGAGAAAAATAACATTTTTCCAGAAACGGTTATGTAATAGTAAAGGCCACAGGTGCAAGCCTTGAGCCTGAGTATTTTAAAATATAGTCATGTAGCTTCAACTAAACATAATTTTAAAAATTTGTTGTAATAGGTGTTTCTGCAGGAAAAAAGATTTGATAGGGGCCAAGAGCTTTTCTATTGCTATGTATTTAAATTTCTTTTCTTTCATTAATATGAATTTATTTAAATGTCTATGTAGAACATTGTAAGTGTAACTTTACCCCCAAATAAAAGCAAATTTAAGTGCTCTTTTTTTTTTTTTTTTTTACAAAATACAATGTTAAACCATGTGCCCATTTTATCAGCGTCTTAAAAGTATTTACCCTGAAACACGTCTTTTGTCAGACACTACATAAGAAATTATGCATTTTAAATTTTGATTTACATTTAGTCCTGCTGACTTATCTTTTTTTCTTATTACTTTTTGTAGATATAATGGATGCCTGGGCTGGAAAGAGTCCTCACATTCTACTCTCCAGAATTGGTGCTTACAAATTATTCTACTGGGATATCCAACAAATTGGTACAGTGATCTAGATGTAGATGTTAAATTAAGAAGTCTAAAAAAACCAAATGGTCTCCAAAGTTACTGTACTTATTGGTTATACTGTGACTTATTTGGCAAATATACCCTTTGTGATAACAAAGCCAATATGGATTACAGATGGGGGGGGCACACATTTTGGCAGCCGATGCCACACAGCCTGATAAAATCTGTATCCCTCCATAACTTTTGCTGTGAATAAGACATCTTCTCCAAAGTTACTGTACTTATTGGTTAGATTGAGATTGATTTTGCAAATGAACTCATTCGTGATAGCTTTGCTACAAAGTGTAAACCGAGTGTCAATTCACTGGAGAGCGACGTGTTTCCATCTGGTTTTACAGTATTATAGTATCAAAGTCTTTTTCTAGACAAAGTATTCCCAGCAGGTTATTTCAGTGTACAGTATAAGGTAAACTGTCTTCCACACGGCACATTACAATGTCACGAAACTAATATTAAATTCATCGAGTCTGCTGTTTTCCAGCTTTTACTCTTTATCGCGTCGACTGCAGATCAGTGACAAGTAGCGTACAGAACGGAGCTGGGCAAGTGGCTCCTCCTACTTTGCGCACTCCCGTGAAAGGGGAAACAATTTTTGACGGGGGTAACTACTTTGGCACAACAGCGTTCTGCCGTCAAGGGCGATCATTGGTTAAATGTGATCATGTGACTGATGCAAGCCAGATCCTTTTATTTAGCGAAACTGTGATTAATAGTTAAATATTATTGTTGAGGGGCACAGACAGGACTCCGCACGCACACATTAAAAAATAATAATAATTTTTTTCTTTTAAAGTTGCCTCAACAAAAGGGCACCTTGGGCACCCATCAGGAAAGGGGCGGGTGCTCAAGCCCCTCTAGCCCCCACTCTGCACGTGCCTTCCTTTAAAGGTTCTTCAATGAACCACTGAAAGAAATGGTTCTTCAAAGAACCATTGTTTGAAAGGTTCTTTGTGGCACCAAAAAAGGTTCTTCTATGGCATCAGTCTAAAGAACCACTTTTGGTTCCAGTTGGCACCTTTATTTTTCTGAGTGTGGGGTGGCAAGTGCCACCCTAAAATGATCTCTTGCCACCCCAAGTGCCACCCCAGTTTTGCATATGACAGTGTTGTTTATTAAAATAAGACAGCATTAACAGTTTGAGCGTAGTTACAGTCAGCAGTGAATATAAATGCTAAAACTGTATATATTGCATAGTGTCCCCCCCCCCCCCCCCCCCCCCCCTGCATCAGTAACAAGTGGTTCAGCCCATAGCAGGACAGCTTTTTTCTTGTTTTCAGCAGCAAGCGATGCTTATGATCGTGCCAGAGCACATTCTGAACAACACCATGGGAATTTTGGATTTTACACAGGTGGGTGGATGTTACACTGTGGAAATGGAGGAAGGTGAGTGTTATTAACCCTCTGTGGTCCACGGACACGCTGCACCTCCAAATCACATGACTGATGTAAGCTGCCATAGCAACAAGCTGCAGCAACGCTGAGTCTCTGTTTCAGCCACATTGAAAGTTCAGACTTCAAAGTTTTTAAATTTTAATTACAGGCCAGTAAATCCAGAGTTATGATCATATATATCAGCCACGCTTTGTTCTAAACACTGTCGTCACGTTTGTGTGTGTTTTAAGCGTTTTCTAAGGACAGCGCGAAAACAGTAAAGAAAGGAAAAAATCCACATTTCCTATCGGTGGAAAAATGCACCATGTCGACCAAGAAAATTTCTCTAGATCCGCCCCTGGTCTTGCTGCCACAGATGGAGCTCCCACAGCCAGGGGAAGGAGTACTAGCAGTCCAGAAGCAGCGGCCAGCCAACCAATGCAGAGGCCGGCCACTTCAGAGAAAGCCAAAGACGGGACCCTGGACCCCAAGAACCACCCGACACCTGGGGGAACCCCGACCGCGCAACTAAGAGGAACAAGCCATCCCCGGAAAACAACCCTCATAGGAGCATGCCAGCAAGTCTCGCACCAGTTGTGACATCACATCCTGTGTCGTGCGACATAATCGTTGTGGTGCGTTGATCAGTATCGCTTAATTTTTGTAACTTGATCCATTTGCCGTGGTCGTTGCAATCATGCTCATTTTTCCACCATTTTAATGATGATCCTGCACCGAAGCTCAGAGACACACGAATACACAGAGTGAGATGTTGAAGCAGTTTGAAAATGTGAATTTGTGGAGAGAAGTTTGCAAAAAACACCCTCAACAAAGTCGTGGCTTCCAGGTTTGGCTTCTCCTTATCAGCTCGTGTGACGTGAGCATAAATCTTTGCACAGATAATGTTCATATGTGGATTCCTGGTTTTCTGCAGTTAACTGTGACCCAAAGCGTATTTTTAAAGTGGTTCCAGGCAATAAAGTCTAAAAATAAATACATCTACTTCCTTTTTCTGTGTTCTAGCCTCAGTGACTCTGACACAGTGCTGTAATATTTACACCTCTGATGAAAGCAGAGTTTGTAGTTGCAGAGAAATACTCGACTCATTTTGGGCATTTACGAGCAGGAACCTCAGAAAGCCCCTCGCTGCTTCACTGGTTAAGAAGCAAAGCAAACAAAGTTTAGGAACGAATGTCAGCACTTCACTAATGAATGTAATGCTGATTCATGTGCTTGTTTTGTAATGTGCATGTTGTGCGTTGCTATTTCCCATATTATTTGGCACTGATAGATGAAGAGTCTCAGGCAGGACCGAGGCTGCCAGCTGCTGACAGTGAGCAGGGAGAGAGCAGCAGAAGCTGGGCAAGAGCAGGGCACCTTCAGCCCCCTTCATCAGTCAGAAATCATTTGGGTGTCTGTGTGAAATGTCTGATTTTTAAAATCTTTTTGTAGACATATTTATTAAATGTTTAACAATTATATAGAAGAAAGACAATGTAAAGAACAAAACATGACAAAACAAAAATGAGTTGAAGTTATGAACTGTTTCTGAGAGACAAATAACACCAGGATCCTTTTTGTGTAGCTGACAGCTGGTAACTGTGCAGGGGCGGGTCTAGCAAAGTGTTGCCAGGGGGGCAGGTAGGGCATTAACAGGGAGAGGGGGGCACAAAGAAATACTTTTCTTTCTTGTTCTCATTTAAAATGTCTCGCTTTTAATAAATAATTATCTGAATCTTACAACAAACGTTTTCATCTGATGTAAAATGTATAGAAATCCATTATTGTACATAGTCATTTTTTTAGGGTCCCATCATAATTTCTTCAGAAGTAAGTACTGCATATGATGCCAGTGTTTCCCACATTTTCTAGATTCTGCACCAGTACTGTGTGTAAAATGCATCAAAAAGTCAGTTTGATTCTTTCTCAGCTGTCTTTCTGTCTCCTTTCACTTTTTAAAGGTTGCCATGTTAGAAAACATATTTTGCCCTGCCGTGCTGTTTATTGATGTGGCAAATGAAAGGTTTATGAAAACATATCTAAATCTGTCATCAGTAATCAGCAATGATCATGTCTCACCTCTAGTCTCTGTCTTAATGTCAGGTTTTCACCGTGTGTTGTAGATGTTCAGGAGGTTAACTCGACCAACAGTCTACTTCCTGTTTAGAATAGCAGGACAGGGAGGATGGTGCAGGTTTAAGTTTATTAGACTGATGCATGTATACCAACAAGACAGCGTCCATCACTGTGACAACAGCGTTTGTTTTCATTCAAAGGCTTCATGGTTTTTCCTTTAATACCTGGGGGGCCGGTCTCCAGTCAAAATGCCCGCGACCATTTTTTGTCCCAGTCCAGCCCTGGTCAGGAGTCACAGTCAAGTGTGAGCTGCATGGCCCCTCTATGAACATTGTGGCTTTCCTAATGGCCCCTGTTGAGTCTAATTGTTGAATGTTGTCAATGTGTTTCTTAAATTTTACAGGTCTTAGTTCAATCTGTAGGATCAAGACATTCCTTTGATCCTGACCACCTCTCCAGCCACTCTGTGCTGGGGGAGGATTATTGTCGACACATCTCTGTGAAGATTCTGTTTCTTGTGTGGTCAGCTTCCTGCCCTTTAGTGGCTTCACTGTGTTGTGCACGCTGAACCAATACAGGAAGTGAACCATATATTGGGTGTGGGGGAGATCACCATTTTATGGCTAAGGATGCTGTTAGAAACAGTTGGAAGTCACACACACAGAGAGACACACAAACACTAACTCCCTCAAACAGCTGAACTACAATGATCCATGTAGCAAACACAAACTGTTATATCGCCTTTGGGCTTTTGGAGCCTTGACCTGACTTTTAAAAAATAATTGGAAAAAAGCTCTATGCTGCTACAAAATGAAAAATAGATATTTGCAAAATTCTGCCCAAGTATGTATTTTACCTGGTTACTGCGTGTGGCGGGCGTGGTCTGCAGCGCCGCTGCAGGGGAGGCGGACGCACCTGAGCGGCACCCGCAATCACGCCTTAACGTCTGTGCTCTCTCTGCTGTTGTTGGTGTGTGTCGGGCTGTGAGCTGCAAAGCTACAGCCGGCTGTGTGCGCACAGCAACCGTGTGTGTAAAGTGGTCAATAAAGAGATGCTGAAAAGCGCGTTCATGCAAACATCGTCGGGTCTGCCGTGATATGTTTACAACGGGACTTCTGCTCCTGAACCTCTGCGCACAGCGTCTGCAGGTCGGGGCTGTACGAAGTCACTTTATCTCTACAGACTGTAAGCTGTCGTCTGTGAGGCGTGAGCGTGTTTGTTTTAACACAGTTCACGGTGGAGAACAGCTGCTGACATAATGTGGATCCCAAGATCCATAACTGGCCTACCTGGGGCTGAAAGTCTCCATAAATGCAGGCGTTTCGGCGGCTACACCGGCTTCCACGAGTGTGGTGCTTATTTTGAGAAAATAATAGAATATAAATGTATTTTTATATTTCAATATCACAATAATCTTCCAATGTAGAACTACAAGTTAAAAAAGAACTAACATAAATCAAACACACTTCAGCTAAATACTTCTCATTTATTTCCATCTTACATGCTGTGACTGCAGCCATTCCCACATCTCTGTGAATGGGACTCATGGACATGGATCAGTGGTTGTTGATCAATGGTCCTGAGAATCTGCATAATTAAGATGAAGGAACGGAGCTCCCAGCCCATCGTTCCTGCAGCTGCTTTCAGTCTTTATGCAAATGTCCTGTTTGTAAGACTGAAACCTGCAGCTGAGACTGAAGACGTCACCTGATGATGACGACACGTTTCTCCCACAAAACGCTGCGTCCAGATGAACAGAAGCAACAGACTCACTTTCCTGGATGATTGAGATGCATCAAGACTTCATTGTGTGTTACTTCTCATTCAGCACAGACACATTATTCCTGTTAGGTCATGTCAGCTGTCACTCAGTACAAGCACAACTGTGAACAACACAAACTTCTCTTCAATGTGTCACAGAAACACTAAGTGTGAGAGCCTGTATGACACACAGGACAGACTGTAAGCTCTGCTGGCTGCACAGCACTTTGTAGCAGTTTTCCAACATGTCCTCCACCCGTGATGTCAGTGGTGGGACCCCAGTCACAGCACTCAGCACCACCTCCTTTAAATGGATTTTATAGCAGTTACTCCCGTTACTCGGTGCAACGCTTCTTAAATGTGTTTTTGCAGGATAAAACACAGCAGGTGGTGTAGAGAGGACGTCAGCTGACGGAGCAGAGGGAGGCAGACTGTGGATAAATGACAGAGTGAGAGGAGAGCAACCATGACAGAAGCACAGGTGTGGCAGATAGAAGTGGCTTTATAGACACTTATTGTCAGTCCTCGTGCATGCTGTGGAAATAAGTGTCTGTGTCATGAGGTGACATGTGAGCTTATCTTTGGTCAATAAAGCTGAACGACCAGTTTTCACTTTGCTTGTTACGCTTGTTTAGTGACGTCTGGGTTTCTGTGGAGCCCGAATTTTGATGAGTTCTGGTGAAATCATCTGAGATCATCTGAGCATCGGTGAAGAGTCAGCAGAGAAAGTGTGGGACAGAAGTTTGCTTTGGACACATGGACTGAAATCAAAAAGTAACAAACAGGATTTCCAATGGACAGTATGGAGAAGTGAAAGTACACAAAGGCTGTGCTGGAACACGTGTGTTACACTTTTTGACAGCTGAGAACAAAACACAATATTTTGCATCATCTCTGCAGTGTCTCTTCTTTCCTCTGCTGTTGTGCTTTTAGCTCCAAACTGTTTCAAATGGTTTGTCAGCAAGCTGACCTCTGACCTCTGCAGTACTAACTCCTGACCCGTACAAAGAGCGGGCGTTTCTGACCTTTGACCTGCAGCTGTATGTCTCTCAGTCTCAGTTCTTCTCTCCGTCACTGATGGAGCAGGTGTAGTCAGTCGACTGCTGACAGTCAGTCGTTTGTTTTCTCAGAGTGAGGCTGAAGTCTGAACTGTTCAGAGCATCAGGTCTCATCAACGTGCGCTGCTGTAACGCCGCTTTGTCCTCTGAGATCACCAGGTATGAAACCTGAGTGCTGACAGAGCAGCATGTTCCCCCTCATTCACCTCCACCACCACAGCCAAGGCATGCTGGGAAACTGAGGACACACAGACGGAGAACTGAAGTGTCTGCTGTGTGTTCATCTCAGAGTCCTCACAGGTGACACATTAGCTCCAGAACACCAAGCCAGGTGTTTGAAGCCTGACAGGGATTCTTCCCATCCAGAGGGAGGATTTAGCTGCACAACAATGAACATTAGTGTGTAGTTTAGAAACACAGACTGTGCCTGCACTGCATCTAGTGAAGAAAAGTGTTACTGCCAGAGAACGAGGCTCCTTTAAAGCAGCTGATATTAAGGTTGAAAAATCAACAATAAGCTGATGTAATCAACGTTTCACAAAATGGTCAGCAGCTAAAATCTGGAGCCGTTCTTTGGTGGTAATTAACAGTTTGTTCTTGTTAGCTAATTATGTCATTAAAGGTAGCAGCAGAAGCCTTGTGTTGAAAGCCCATTCACTCACACATTCACACAGTATGTGTGTGTCTGTGTTACACTGTGGACATCCCTTCTGTTGGAGCGCCATCTTGTGGCAGGTTTAAGAAATGTTCTTCTTGTAAATCCAAACTGATGCACCTCCATAGCAGACTGTGGAGGCTTTCAGTGACATGAAGACTTGATTTATACTGTCATATTCTCCTGTTACACAAAGCACAGCACGCTGAACATGGATGAACTGAAACTCCCAGCATCTGACTGAGGAAAAGCACAAATCATTCTCACACTGACTCCTGCTTGATTTTAGATTTGCTTTCAAATCCTCACACTTTCATATGAAGCACTAAATGGGCTCCAGACTGTTTATCTCAGCTTCCTGTCAAACACACTGCTGCTCACACCGAGGCTCAGTTTACTCCTCCAGCCTGGCTTAACCTGCTGTCTGTTAAAAACAGTCCCACACTCCTCTGTTTAATCCTTCTGATCAGACTCTTTGATTTTGTATTGTTTTTACCTGAAGTTGTGTTTTTGACATGGTTCTGTCTGTGAAATAAAGCTCACACACACACTGCTACAGTCCTTCATACACTTAGAAACGAAGCTGCTCCTTTCCTCAGTGCTGACACATAAAGAAGAGTTGCTTTTATATCCAACACGTCTCTGTTCCAGAAAACAGCTTCAGCAGCCTCTGAGTCTGAACTTGGAGTTGGTTATAAGCCACAGGCCTGTGTGCACAGCAATGAGGAAATATAATGCAGTAAGTGAAACATGGATGTGTGGAACAGATTATCCCAAAGGTTGATTCTGTTCATCTGGACGTTCTCAGTGAAACATTTGGTCTCTCGGTCAGGTGACTCCTTTAGTCTCAGCTGACTGCAGGTTTCCAAACCTTTGTCACTGGATCACTCACTTCATCTCCAACGTGTCCCTGACACAGACAGCTGGAGCCGTTACAGCAAAATCATTGATCATCGTTTTTAGAACATTAGCTGGTGTTGGTGGGCAGGCTAGCAGTGCTAATTGTTAGCACTAGTTCTGCTGCTCTCCCTTTGTCTCTGTTATTGTTGGTCTTTAGTGAACAATATAAAGTGTCTTCATGAGACTGTTGCCTAATGTTCAAATGTAGATAACACCACCTGCACCAACCTGTTACACAGCACAACCCTCTGGTGTAGCTTTGCCCATATGGTAAAAAAATATATTTTAAAATACATTTTAAAATATATTTATATATTTAAAATGTATTTTAGCACATATATTTTTTGGCCATTTTTTGTATATTTTGAAATATATTAATAAAATATATTTCAAAATACAATTTAAATGTATTTAAAATCATTCAAAAAAATATAAATTTAACCCTTCATATATTTCTAAGAAAACACATTCACATTTAACATCTGAAAGAAATCTTTATTTGATGTTTAAAACATACATATAGCATATCAATCAAGCAAGGAATATTCATTTTATAAGTTTATTCTCATTACATACTTAAACATTCTAAAAGAAACACACACACATATACATATATGTGTGTATGTATATATATATATATATATATATATATATATATATATATATATATATATATATATATATATATATATATATATATATATATATATACACACAGTCTCAGTTCCCCCAGCTTTCACGGCAATCCTCAAAGCCCTTCTGGACACGCTGGGAAACCCCTTCCTTACCCCCACTGTAACAAACAAAAGTCACAGTTCTATTACTTTTATCAGAGTTAAAATAAAAATGTGATTTATGTTAGCTGGCTTCATTTAGCAAACAGATATTTCTGTTTATATAGATACAGATATTAATACAGATATATTTTACGCATAATTTTACCTCTTTTTTTTCCTAGATGGGAAGTCTATCCAGTTCACATTACAGTAATGCTAACACCCCTTTTGGTCGTCTCTCCTTACCTTCCAGCATTCATAAATCTGTTGACCTTCTTTGTCTGAGACCAACCACTACAATGCATCATCACCTATTTGTATTGGTAACTTACTTTACAACCTATTTTAATGGTTGCAAAGTAAGTTACTTGTGCTGTATGCAATTTTAGATACACAGAAAGTCTTCACTTACTATATATGGCTGTCATAGTGTCCTTATCAAGGGCAGTTCTTCACTCTGCGCCGATGTCCGTTTTGCTCTGTCCTATAAAAAGCATGAACATTTGAGTGTTTGACTAGTTTTAGATTTCCAAAAATTTGATATTTGTACAACTAAACATTTGAACTACAATATATGCTATTGAGCGATACTTTTATGGGTAATTTTTGGTAAAGAAACTGGTGACAGAGTTGTAGGCTTTTTAAAGTACTATTAGCTAACCATTTGAACTGACTTTCAAAGCTGATTACCTTTTAAATTGCTGTGGATCAAAACCTCCAGTGGGAAGGCGGCCATTAGAAGAACACGCACCATTGAACCTGAAAATAACAAAAACAAACAAAAAACAGAACAATATATAAGAGTCCGGTAGGGTAATAAATCTCTTCTGAAGCAATATAGTCATTTTGGGTGAAAAACAAAACATTCCTCTAAAATATATATACTGACATCAGCAATCAACATCATGATTGTAATTATTTCCTTTTTAGTACATCTACTGCTGTTTGCATGTGTCAAGCACTACGACTGTATCTATGCATATAAATTCACCATATATATCCAGCAAAAATGTTTTGTTATAGGAAAACAAACAAAGGCATTCAATCAGAGGTGAGACATTAATTGGGAATATGAATTATAGGTGAACTATTCTTTACCTACTAGCAATCAAGCTTCTTTAACCAAGAAGCTTGAAATATTTGAATGTAAAATAAATAAATAAATAAATAATAATAAAAATAACATGATGTAATTAAAATGCACAACTTACATTAAGGAAATCTGCATTTGTATCCACAGGCTAAAAGTAAAACAGTAAATGTGTTAGTAATAGTACAGGTATTTGTAAAAAAAAAAAAAAAAAAGAGGCAGTAACTGTGACGCTTCTAGTGGGATGCTAAATGCAGAGATTTATATTTACAGTATAATACTGCATGTACGGGTAGCTGTGTTGTGAACTGTAACTGAATATTAGAGAATCTCAGAGAAATTAAATGTATTTATTTTTTGAATTTATCAATCATAAAACTGTGTGTTTTGAAGGCCTGTTACGATAACGACTTTTTGTTGGTCGGTATATTGCCCCATAAACAATTGCGACAAGTTATGTCATTGTCATTTTAAGACCATTTTATGTCTTTGAATGTATAATCATAATATAACACCATAATAATGCAAGATCTACACACTTTCAATTGACAAACCAACATCTAATTCTTAAAGTATTTAGATCATTGAAATTAGGAATCAAAATATTAGATACCTTAAAAACTTGAATAAATAGTAAATTTTCTAACAAATAGAAAACAATGTTATTTAATGTTATTGTTTTGTTATCATTATATTTTATTTTTGTAAATATAATGGCGGATAAATTACATCATCAACAATTATTGAGGTCATGTACATGTACTGTGTGTTAAGTCGATATATCGATTATTGTGATAGGCCTACTGTTTTGGTATCATAACGAGCTTGTCAAACATGCATGACCACTAAACAATGTCTAAGAAGTAGTATTGGTCTGAATGACAACAAACATAACTAGTGTTTTGGAAAATCTGTTAGAAAACAGTTATTTCAATAATTATGATTAGCATGTGACACAGACACCGCATAAAAAACCACAACAACAAATACTTACTTTAGGAGGATGGGGGAGGGCAGCATGAGGTTGAGACTTTGACATCTGTAAGAAACAAATTCATGTATTACAAACAAGTCACTTAAAAATACATTAATGTGGCAGACTGTTCCCTGTTCAGATGCAGTGTATAAGTACAATCAGGGCTGTCACAACAATGGGGTGGGGCCAAGTGGCTGCAACCCTAGGTACAATGTGCAGGTATATATAATTACATATAATATATGTGAATAAAGCAAGAATCTGTTTAGGTTAGTCACTGTGCTGACTGATGTTTGCTAGGTTTATATGATTGCAAACTGCACAAAAACAACAACAGCAACAACATTAATGACAATGACAAACAAAATTACTTACATTTATGTAAATCTCACATTAGGAAGATCTGCATTCGATTTCATGGGCTGAAATAAATAGGCAGAAACATTACTGCTAAAAAAATAAAAAACAAAAACTCTAAAAAGCCTAAAAATGACTTAAAAAGCAAGGAAATGTGGAACATTGTAATTAGCGAACATTAATAAAGCATAACTGTTCTTTGTTTCTAACCTTGGTAAGTACTCTGTAGCCAGAAGGAGAGGTAGGATTTCTGTGAAAGCCAAATTAAATGTGAATAGGCTTTGATAGTTATTGAGAAGGCAGAATAATAAGAAAAGGCAAAAGTACGTCACAATATAATTAATTAAGTTACATATTTTGATTACCAAATTATGGAAGCGTGGAGCTGCCACCCAGGCAAAAGAAAAATAGAGCTGTATCACGTTATGACGTGAAATGTTTATTGTTCTAACATTATGCTTTTCATGTTTGTATAATACAGTGGTTCTTAACCTTGTTGGAGGTACCGAACCCCACCAGTTTCATATGCGCATTCATTGAACCCCTCTTTAGTGAAAAATATAGTGTGTTTTTTTTTTTCAAATTAGACGTAGATATGTTTTTTACTGGTGCACAAAATGAGCTGTGCACGTCACAGCGGAGGCTCTGCCGAACAACCTGAGACCAACTCACCGAACCCCTAGGGTTCGATCGAACCCAGGTTAAGAACCACTGGTATAATATAATATCACATTATTATAATATACATAATTGTCACGTTCGCACAATATTGTACGGACGTGATAATTATGTACATTTTTCGTACAATGTTGTTCAAACATGTTGTTCAAACATGATAGTATATTGTTAGAACGATAAACTTTTCACGTTATAACGTGATATACTTATATTTCTCTTTTGCCTGGGTGGCAGCTCTACGCTTCCGTTCCAAATACACGAGAATAAAGTAATATTATATGGGAAAAGGCACCTGCTAGCTTGATGATGGAGGCTTCTTAGACTGGCCACCCGCCTTGGCTTCTTGTCGCCACTCCACGAAATAAAGGTCCGTTTCCTCCATGCCGGCTAATTATTCATCCTCATTAAAATCTCGTATATGTTCAGTTGGCAGAATTGAGAATTTTACATCTTCCAACCACTTAATTAACGCGAACATAATCGGCTTGTTTCTTCCCGTCTCCTGTATCCGGCCGTTCCTCTCGCTGTCAGATTTCGCGCCTCAGAGACGTCGTTATTTTTCAAAAAAAAAAAAAAAAAAAGAAAGAAAGAAAGAAACAGCAACAACTACTAAAGAGAGTTTTTGCACGTTCATTGCACATTTGTGGGAATGTTTAAATATTTTATTTTTATTAATTACTTTTCATTATATCTTTATTTTTTAAACCACCGTGGCAATGCGCATGCGCATACACTCCTGCATGCAAAGGGCTTTGGAGTTGACGTAATGTCGCAATGCATTGTGGGAGCGCAGCACCATCTTGGCAGGTCACGAATCAAAACAAGTTTGCTACGAACCATTCTGAAACATAGCTCAAAAGAAAATGACGGTATAGAGACAGATTCTGTCCAGATGCAAAGAGACGGTACTTGATTGTTGAAATGTGGACCCGTATGAAATATAGCCGTGGAGTAGAAACCCTGAAGACCAAACCGCTATTGACTTAGCATGATCTACTCTCATACCTTGTCTGTGGAGTCAGAGCATACACGGCGCACCAATTTCGCAATTATAAATCTCTGGAGGCGCACATCCAATTCACCAAGGACTGGGTACAAGATTTGGCTATTTTTAAGCCTCCACGTTGTGAGTACGGTGTCATTCAAGCAAAGGTAAGTCAGCTTGAGTACTGCGAGTAAAATGCGTTTGATTCCCCCCAACATTCAAATTAGTGCTAGCAAAAATTCATTCGTGAGGGGGAAATTACAGTGAGAACATGTAGAGGCTCTGTTAGAGGGATAACATAGTGAGTTCAGTGCATTGATGTGACATTGTCCTGAAGGATTTAGTTATTCTTTATGGTTAAAGAAATTGCCCTAATTAATTCATATTTATTATAAATAATCCTAATTACACATCTTGCTTCCTTGTTTGTGTCCTGTGTCACTAAAAATACATTCTGTTTTAGTTTTATACATTGATTAATGACCTGCAGAATCTCCTTGTCATATTAGGTGTCCATAATTGTCACTTAAAGTTGAACTTTATGTTTTCTCCCTCTTGAAAGTGATTACATCCTTGCATTACATACTTTAGGTTCATTTTTTGCTGATAGGTTTCTAAAAAGAAACATGCAGATTTAGAATATAACATGCAGCGTTCTATAGATGGATACATAAAAACACTTTATTTGTTACATTTATGATAAATGGATTTGAAAGTAAATAAAACACATTTGTGTCGGACTTGGCTTATTAAAGTTCTTGTCTTTAAATGAACTTTGTCTGTGTGTGTTTTAGGTCCTGCACTCTTAAAGACTGAATTGCAGCATTGCAGCCACAGGTCATTGTGAGCATCACAGGGAAGGTTGAAGCCGCCCACTGCAGCTGTATGGCTAGAGTCGTGGAGACTTGCAGCCATGTCACTGCTCTTCTGTTTAATGTAGAAGCAACAGTGAGGATCTGTGGCACAAGGACTGTTACAGATGAACCTGCATACTGGGTTTTGCTGGGTAATATGACCAAGATACAGCCAGAGGTTGGCCATAAGATAGACTTCTCCTCTTCAGCTGCCCAAAAAAAGGTTCTTGATCAAAACATAAACAGACCATTCGTTGTGACAGGTAAAAGAAGCCATCCTCAAAAAAGAAAAGTTCCACCTGCTACTGTGGAGGAGTTGGATCAACTGATGGGACAATATTTTTCCAAGCATAGTTCTGTTCTGAATAACCCATAATGTTTTAATTTAGGGGGCCATGTAAATACTTTGCATTTACTGAATATGTACTTACTAAATACCACTGTTCAAAAGTTGAATAAAGAAACAAAGAAATGTTTGCCTATTTTTAATTAAAAGCACTTTGTCGAACATCACATCAGTTACAATGTAGAAAAAATGTTATGTATAGTTTACAAATGACAAAATGTTCACATAAAATCATGACAGCATTTGTATAATATCACCCACTACTAGCATTCTGTAATTTACTGTCTCTTTTGAAAACTTATCACTACATAAACAGCACAAGACTTAAGAGTATTTAACAAAACCTTTTTTCTGTGGTTTTACTACCACACTGGGGCACATGTTCACCAAAAGGCAGCAAACCTTTGCCATCTTATCCAGGAAGGTCACCTTTTTACCCAAACATGGAAGAAGTAATCTGATTGGCATGGTGGTATGTAGCATGTAGTTTGAAGCAGGGATTTCGTAGTGCCCCATGTGTAGTGTTGGAACCCAGTCAGGATTTGTTTCATTCATTTCATAGGCTGGTTTGCTGCAATAATGCCAAATAATTAGCAACTCTATAAATAGAAGGTAGTTCTGCATGTTTGTTCTAAGTTTGTGCTATTGAAAATAAAATTAACAGGCTATAAATAATAATATGAACTTATTTAGAACTTACCTGAATGAAAATACTGGAGCACACCAACAGATATCTGTGGCTGGTAGAGAACTGAATATCAGCTCGTCTCGCAGCTGCTATCCAGGCTAGACGCCTTCTTTTGGTAACATCCAACACATAAGCTCCCTCATGATGTTTCCAGGTGAGGAAACAATGAAAAGAGAGCCTGTTTTCAAGCTTATTCCTTTGTCGGTAGTGCAATCTAACATTACAACCGACCACACAGCAAGCATTTGTTTGGCCTGCTAATATGGCGCCTTGACCAAAAATCCTGGCTACGCCCCATCCCGTAAGATCACGCTCCAGAGCCCTATTAACGTACGGATCTAGAAAGAAGACGCTGCATTTTTAACTCTGAGGGAGATGGAGAATGAGCCTATTTCCAAAACAGTGGAGTGTGTTCCTTTAAGTACTAAATTGTATATATTGTCAAAAACTAAAGTGTACATAGCAGTTGTTGTATCTTGTTTACTGTATCACTGACAGATAATTTCAAAGTCAATGAACGCTACATTATAGTGAGATATTGTGTAATGTGAAATACTGTAAGCAAATGAATAAACAACCTAATTCGTGATAGACCTTTGACTCTGTTTTGTTTGAATCCAACTGTTTTTTGCAGATGTGCATAAAACATGTTACTTTTAGTATTGTTATCATTATCATCATTATTGCACTAAATATATTTTAAATAAAGGATACTTTGATATACATTCTACTGTAAGGTTGGAAATGTATTTTCTTCACCCTAAAATATGTTTTGAAATGTATTTTGGTTTGAAAGAAATATATTTTCAATTTCAAAAATATATTTTTTTGGAGCATCACAAATACAAAATATATTTACCATATATTTGAAATATATTTTGGCCAGGAAAAATGTATTTTTTTACCGTATGGGTTTGCTGCTGCTGACTTTGAAAATCACACCAAACATGGAATCAAATATATCGACTCGGCTTAGACTACAGAGAAGCTCGGCACTGCTCACAAAACTCAACACAAAAGGCTTTTTAAAGACAACAATCACTTTGACAGACACACAAACACGACTGAGTACAGAGCAGCTGCTGGTTTGAAGCCACAGAAATGTTCAAATGTTTAAACACACTGCAGCGTTGCAGCCGTGATGCATTTGTGCTGTGTTGGGTGGCATATGTTAACTCACAAGCCTTCACCATGACACCTCTTACACAACAGAGAGTGTGTAGAGTTTTAGACGCTCCTAACTTGACCTTCACACATGAAGGAATTAACATGGCAGATTTAATGGAGTCAGGAGGAGAACCTCATGACTGCGCAAAGAGAGCTGAAGTGGACGAGAAGATAAGAGAAGACTTGAAAGCAGAACCTCTGACAGGAGCTGAAGATTGGTTCACTGATGGATGCTGCTACAGGGATGATGAAGGATTAAAAGCAGGCTACGCGGTAGTTTGCAGAAAAGGGGCTGCATTTGAAGTGAAGGAGGCTGGAAGACTTGAAGGGCAGCAGTCAGCCCAAAGAGCAGAAGTAATTGCTCTAAGTCGAGCTTTGAGACTTGCAAAAGGAAAAAGAGTCAACATTTACACGGACTCAGCTTATGCTTTTGGAGCGGCTCATGTGGAGCTGGCCCAATGGAGAAGAGCAGGATTCAGGACAGCAGATAATGCACCAATCTGCCACAAAAAGGAAATGGAGGAACTTGAGCAGGCCTTGGGAGATCCAGAGGAGGTGAGCATCATAAAATGCAAAGGCCACTCCTCAGGGACCGGCCTGATGGCCAGAGGAAATCAGGAAGCCGATCGAGCTGCAAAGGAGGCAGCGGGTTATAAAGCATCACGACAGATGGTACAAATAACGGTGGAAGAAGAATCAGGAGTTAACATGCTAGAGGAGGCCAGGAAGGCCCAAGGGGAGGCTGCCCCAGAAGAGAAGGGGATCTGGAAGAGTCGAGGAGCCTGGGAAGAAGGAGGTCTCTGGCGAGGACCTGACGGTCGACCAGTGTTGACAGCCAACTTAGCAAAACAGAAGATTGCCGAAGCGCACGGCCTTGGACATGTAGGTGTCGCCCAGATGGGGAGACATCTGTGCCATTGGTGGCATCCCTTTTTGAAGGATATGATCAAGGAAAAGGCTAGGACCTGTCTGATCTGTGGGAGGCACAATCCGAAGCCAGTGATTAAACCAGAGGCAGGTAAGTTCCCCATTCCAGAAAGACCAGGTGAAGAGATTGTCATTGACTTCACTGACATGATTGATCCAGGTCCAGGAGGAGTTCGATATCTACTGGTAAGTGTAGATGCTTTGACGGGTTGGCCTGAGGCATGGCCTACCAAAAGGGAGGATGCAAAAAGTGTGATTAAGTGTTTAATCAATCATTACATCCCCCGGCATGGTTTCCCTAAGCGGATTAGGTCCGACAATGGGACTCATTTCAAAAATAAAGATTTGGCAGAGGTAGAACAGAAGCTGGGGTTACAACATAGATTTGGCACAGTATATCACCCCCAGTCGCAGGGAAAGGTAGAAAGAATGAATCTAAATCTGAAGAATAAAATTGCTAAGATTTCAGCTCACACGGGGCTAAATTGGGTAGCAGCCCTGCCAGTTGCATTGATGATAATAAGATGTTGTGTTAATCAATCCACAGGTTTCACACCATATGAGCTGTTGACAGGACGACAGTTTCCAGGTCCTTGGACAACAGTTCCGGCGGAAGAAAGTGTAAAAAGTAATAGAAAACATATTGAATGTTGGAAAGAATTAAAAGCTCTTGTGTCTAGTTTCACACAACAGGTTGGAGAAGGGGTGAAAGCGGAGGACAGGTCCATCCCCGATGCCAAGGCGGTGTGGCTGAAGGTCATTAAGCGAAAGTGGAGAGACCCGAGGTGGACCGGACCTTTCGAAGTAATTGCCCGAACCACCAGTGCTGTCCGTCTAAAGGGGAAAGGGGAGACCTGGTTCCATTGGTCTCAGTGTGCAGTCGCGGACGAGAGTTTGCTGGAGCTAGCCTCCACCCAATCGACGCAGGGGGGAACATAGAGCCAGAATAATACTCGTTCCACCTGTGCCACGGTCCTCCTCAGTAGTCTAACCTGAGTGAGGCGAAGAAAGAAGAGGAGCGTCACGCGCCAAGGAGGAATCCATTACAGGCTCTTAAATAGGCTAGGGCTCTAGTCTAAAGTAGTTGATAGTTTGAAGGAATCGTAATAGTTTTGTATGTTACTTGCATATTTTTATATTCATAACCTTATACTCTTTTTGTAACTTTATCTTTTTAGTATAAAGTAAAAGTAAACGAGCCTGGGAACAGTCATCATGAAATTATGGGAAAATTGGAGAATAACGGGGGTGTTGGGGTTAATAAGTGTTATAACGTGTTTCTTTGTTTTTTGGCAGACAGGTGAATTGCCCAGACACAGAGGTCTATCCGCTCCTGAGCCCGAACCGATCAAATCGTCGAAAAAAGTCAAGCGTGCGGTTGGTTCAGGTGGGGATGATGGGTGTCTCAAAGCCAGTGGCGGAGTCGAGTTTGGGTATGTTAATGGATCTACAACAGCGTTCACATTCGATTTGTGTGAGGTAATTAAATGCTCGGGTGACGGGAATAGCTGGAGAACATATAATGTGTGGGTTTGTTATCATCCAATGATGTGTTACCCTAAGTCGGTGTGGGGCCCATCATGGGATAGTGACATCTACACCTATGTAACGGATCAGTGGTGTTCTTGGCAGGATGTGGTCGCGTGGACAGGAGTAGGATGGCAGCCAACGGTGCCACCGGCCCTTGAAGGAATAGCTATTCAGAGAGATTATTCTGTTACAAATAACCCTATTACTCTTTCCCTAGGACCATGGAGTGAACTCCCTGAACCTGGGTTTGATGGAGGTGCGTTTTATTTAGTAGTAGGGGTAGATAAAGTAGGGACAGATCCATTCGGGTTAATTCGGGTGAATTTATTTAATCCCAGGTCTAAACCGCTGGGAAATGACTCAGCACTGAATCTCACGGTGCAAACGGATCCCGTAGAGACAGTTACTTACAAGGATCCAGAAGAAAAATGGTTTGTTGCCACTGATTATACTAGGTTAAAACCTCAGGAGTTGATAGAGCGTGCCACAGGTTTTGGAGATAGGAATCTTTGGTTAGATTGGGTGGCTCAAAATGCTAAGGAACAGAAAGTGGTTGATTGTGTTGCTTGTGCTACCGCTCGACCACATTTGTTTACTGAACCCGCTCCTCTGTATCCAGAGGATGAGTGGGGATATAATTGCATGTTGAGATTAACTAGAGAGGCGGTGGACACAGGTAACTGCACCACTTTGTCAGGTTTATATCCGCCAATTGATAAACACACACAACCAGGTTCATTCACACCAAAACGAGATAATTATACATGTTTTGAGTTTTCTACAGACAGAGTGAGATTTAGGCTAGGAAGGATTAATCCAAGCTGGTGCCAGAGGACAATCACAGGTAGGACTACCAATGATGTAAGTGACCCAAGCACAATTATAGGCACCTGGGCGAGAGGTGGGCTATATTATTATTGTGGGGAGTACACCCTTTTGGTGCAGGTTCCCTTGGGGAGTGTGGGAACGTGTGCTCTGGTGCGCCTAGCTGCACCTTTGATGCTCATAGGCAGTAGGCTAGAGACAATTCCACAGCAAGGTGCGGATGTGTCTACAGCCAGACGGAGGAGAGTGTTAAGGTTCGTTCGAGTTAGGGAAGAGAAGAAAGCAAGCCCAAGTCGAAGTAGGTGTCAAAAATAGTGATCTTTATTACACACTTTGTGCACTTAGTGTGGGAAAAGACAATTTGCAATCGAATCCTCTCGTCAACTGAAGCATCAGTCTCCTTATATTGCCTTTATGACATCACAGTTGGATCTTTACTGGAAATGATCTCAAATGATAACAATTCCCCGCCTATCCCAAAGTTTTCCCTTATATAGACATCAACTGCTACTCTTAAGAGAAAAACAAGTGTGTATTACATTGTGCATTTTGTGAAAGTGTATTTATCAGAAAAACTGTCCTCAGATGACCCTCCTATTATTACTAAGTGTGTAGGTGAACGTGCGTGTGTTACATAAGTGCGTGCATGTAAGTAGAGGCCGGCGTACGTGCAGAACTCCACGCAGGCCTGCCAGGGCCCAACAGGACTAGTGGGTCTGTATGGTGTGACTGCTCTGCTCTAACGTGCAACAACTTTATATAAACAGTCAGTGTGCATTAATATTTGCTCAAACTAACACAGATGTAATTAAAAGATTATACTGTCAACAGATTCAACAATGGTAAATGATTAATCAATGATAACTGATTGTGAGAATACAAAATAAAATATCTCCTGATCACAGCTGCTAAGGCCACACACATCAGCTGCCTTACATTTTAGTACCAGTTCATCTCTGACCATGGCAGCACAGTCTTTCCAGTACAGTGATGTTGGTGGGGACAGTGGGGACTGATTGTTCATTGGCTGTAAGCCGGTCACATGGACGTTTAACTGGTGCTTTGGTTGCTCTGTAGTCTGTTGTGCCTGTGAGCTGCTCCTAAAATGAGACAGATTATAATTGTCACCATTCTGTTAATGACTCTTATTATGTGCGCTCTCCTCCACTGTCACACTAAACACATTAAACCTTTATTTTGGTGTAAAGTCAGGATTTATTGGCTCTTCTTAAAAGCGTCATGAAGTGCAAAACTCAGCAAACATTATACAAAAGTAGATTTAGAAGCTGAACAGAACTGAAAACATTTAAAGTGACAGTCAGCACAAATCCAGCTGACATCTCCATCCAACCCAAGTCTTCATTTAAAGTCATTATAACTGTGACACACGTTTGTTACAGTATTAATCCTGCCTGATGCTGCAGGGCCAACATCATGAAACAGGCTCAGCATTTATTTCCATTATGAAACTTTATCATTAAAAACAAACCATTGTTCTGCAGTCGTCCCAGGACTGTGGGTCAAACGTTCTCTCCACATGTTTAAGGCTGAGCTCACTTTATCGTCTGCCTGAAGGAGGGAAGCAGATGTTACTAAACATCACAATAAAACATATGAAATGGGTGCACATGAGGAACGTCTGCACTGTTAAAGCCATGCAAACATCTTCACACATGAAGCAGCAACACCTCTCAGTTTAGCAGCAGCTGGTAAAAGCCACAGTGATCCTGGAGCCTCCCTGAAGGACTCGTTCATCAGTAACTGTCAGGAGGACGATTAAACCTGCTGCACACGTCCTGTAGTTACACACTCGGGAGGAAAGACGACGTCCTCGCTCTGCAACATGATCTGTGTTTCATCCAGGACGCTCAAACACAGATTGGTTTCCAAATATTAGACGCACTGGTTCTTCATGCGTTTCTACCTGAGCACTCAGAGTCATTTCTACAACAGGCCTCCTTCACCTGCTGGTGCCTCTGTTTCTGTGTTTGGCTGTTTCCATCAGTGCCTGATGTTTGTGATCTTTGATCTGTTCTGAAGTCTCTCTTTGTAACACAAATGTTGTTTGGCTTCTTTTGCAAACAAGGCAAAAGAACTTTAATGGATTCATTTGCTGATCTTATTTTCTGATGCAAAGCCGTCCTTTCAACGCTTTAGAAAGAAAACCAAACAATGTTTTTAAAACTTTCCCAAAATGTAAAAGCTATTAAAACCATAAACTTCTGCTCCTTGATCATGTGATTCTTCTTCTAGACTGTCTGTAATTGTTATTGCTGATTGTCAATAAAGTTGTTTTTTATAAGTTATGTTGTAAAGGAAGCTTGTGGCGAGGGAGGAGGGGCGACTAAAAGCAGGTTCATATAGTGGGAAAGTCCTCAGGTCATGTGAGGATATTTACTGATGCGTCAACACTGTCAGATAAAAGAACGGCTGCTGCATTTGTTCTCCCACAAATAAGTTTGGTGATGAGTAAAAGAATTACAGATGATGTGGCAGTTTATACTGGGAGCTGGTAGTGATGTTACTGGCTTGAACTGGGTGGAGGACGCACTAATATGGAGGTATGTGGTTTGCTGGGACTCTAGCAGCGTGCTAGTGAGCACAGGTGATATGTCTTCAGACTCTAGGCAACATATTGTTTTTGATATACTTCATTTACTGTATAGAATCAAACACAGAGGGATAGAAGTGGATTTCTTATGGCTCCCTGTGAATATCGGTGTTGATGCAATGAACAGGACGATAAGTTTAAAAAGGTGCAGCAAGAAGAAGTCGTGCAGGTTTGACTATAAAATACAGTGAAAGTGAGGTGAAGAGTATAATGAAGGTAAAGATGAAGGACGAGTGGCAGGCACACTGGGACAGAGACGGGAAAGGCAGATATTATTATACAGAAAACAGTCGTGTAGAAGAAGCTGCAGCAGAGACCAGGATGTAATCTGGAGAGTCAGAGTTGGTCACACAGGCTTGAATAGCACACTTAAAAAGGTAAACATGACACAGGAAGTGTGACTTCTGTGGACCAGAGGAGACGTTTGACGGGTTGTTAGCGTCGTCAGGATGCTGGATGGAAACGCTGTGCCTGATAGGATGATTACAGGCTGGACTTTGTCTTCCTGTTACAGATGGATCCAGGCCCTGGATGACTGCTGGACACACATGACCCACACTAGGCTGCCTTCATCCATCCTTTCCTCCTTCACTGAGACTCAGAGTCAGCATGTATGTATTTATCAGGGATTTGAATCCTTTCATTACAGAGTGAAGTTAAAGTAGACGTGTGAACACACTAATAAACACAAAGGGACACAACTACTACTGCATGATGGAAAGCTGAAGTATTACACAGCTTTATGAACCTCCTGTTATCCTGGTAGACGAGTACAGCAATAAATCTTTTACTTGAACATCTTCTGGCTCCAATAAGCTTTGAAATGTGAACATGAACTTAGAGACACACTGACTGAAACCCACAGCTGTGACTGTGGATCACATCCACACACAGTGTAGCTGCTGTCTCTGTGTGAGCCTTTGCACTGCTGCTCGCAGCACCGTTATATCACTCAGCGCTCGCTGCTGTTATTGAATCCACTTTTTACTGTCCGTGCAATCAAGCTCCTCTGCAGAGCTAGAAAATATCTTCGAACCAGTTTATGTGTTAGGGGATCCTTTGCAGTTGTGACTGTTGCCTCTGTTTTTGTCCTTTGGTTCCTGGGAGCCTTTTACATTTCCATCAGCAACAAATATCTGAACAGGCTTTATTGTAGGAAATACAGGATTAAATAGTTGTCATTATTTATTAGATGTTGTTAAAGATGATCAGATGCTTGTTTAGTTTAATGCTGTGGCTTCAGTCAGCATCACTGTGCTGTATAGTTTTATTTTTCTGATCTTTCTGTTAAAGTTGCTGAATAAAAGCTGGTTGGTCTGCACCTCACCTCTGCCTCGAGCCTCCTTCTTTAAAGCAGCAGAGGCTCTTCATTCAGGTATCACAGCTCGAGTTGTTCTGCAGGAGACCCAGAGTACTGTCCTTGGTCCATAATGACATTAACTTTGATTCATGTCAGCCTGAACGTCTGTGATGAACACACTATCAGCATCACTGACATATTTCATCATTTAAAAACACTTCCTGTCACTGTGGTGGTTACAGTGACATCATGCAGTTTGTGCTTTGACCTCCAGAGGGCGACAAATCAGCACAGACAGAGAGCTCCATTCAAACTTTGCTGCCATCAGGAATAATTCTTCAAATATAATCATCAGTGTTTGAGCAGTTATGATATCAGGGACAATCTAGACATGTGTGACAATACTGAACATGTCACATGACACACCTCAAACATCATGTGATCCACTCTCAGTCTGCACTTTCATTCATGACTTCATGAATTTATGATCAGTTTACTCCTGAAATATTCAAATGCTGCAGGGTGAAGAACAACAAAGTGCTGACACATGTTTGTGTTTCAAACAGGAAAACCAGCAGAAATAAATCATCTTTGGACAACATGACAGAGATTAGTGAGTTTCCAAGTTGCACTTGAATGCAGCACAGACAGATTCTGATGTTCGTGGTTGTAAACGTGTCCTCAAACGCCGCTCTGACTCTTTCCTTCCTGCTCAAAGTTCCTCTTTTCTGAACTTGGTGTTTGTGCCTGACGCTGATCGTCTCCGTGTGGAGATCCGTGTGAAGGTAACATTAGCAGTGTGTAATGTTTCCTGGCTAACATCAGCTGTGTGCAGCTCAGTTCCAGCACAAATCTGCCGCTCCATAGTTCACGGTAACGGACTCATGAGGTCGACCGTTAAACGCTCTCCCGCCATTTTGTCTGTGTGCGCGGATGTGTACGTTTTTGTTACCACTGTCATCTCATCAATAGCCTATTTGTAAAAGATCTCTGTTCATAGTTTAGTTGGATTTTAAAACTCTGTAGTTGGACAGTTTTATTTTGGACTGATGCTAAAATTCTTGCTGATTGTTTCTGTCGAGGTTTTGTACTTGACATCCGCCATTTTGGATGTGATAAGCTGTAGAGAGTGCGTCCAAAAAGAGAAACCAGAAAGAGAACCTGTTTTATTAATAACCTCTTGCAAATAGAAGAATATGAAAAAAAACAACAACAAATAGGATAAAACCTTTAAATTACTTGAATTTTTAAAATCACCATCATCTGTTAACACAAATTTGATCATTTCAAATTTTTGTTTTCATTTTCTCTTCCCAGTTACTTCTTTCTCATTCTCTTCATTCTCCTTGTCACCTTACGTCTCACTCCTTAACTGAAGTTATAGTTCTAACATAAGAAGTCCCACCAACGTCCTTTATTTAATCTCTGTGTTGTCACAGTTATTATCATCAGATCAGACATGAGACCCAGACAACAACATAAGTTTACAAGCTAACATCATGTCAGCTAACATTAGACGATAGCATCATAAACTTTAAATTACTTTGCCTCTGATCAACAGTTTGATTACATTCTCACATCACAGGTTTATTTGCTAAGTGTGAGTCCGCCCACATTAGATCCACTTTTCAGCAGGTGGAATAATTTGTAGTATATAGGTAATACATCAACAATGCTGCCGTGGCTAAGTTAAGAATATTTAAAATGTCATTTCCAAAACTTGCATATGATCTGCAATTTGTAGCAGATCTACTGACTGTCACAGAGCAGCTGGAGCAGTCTCGAATGCAGGTCAGTGCACTGCTGCCCCCTGTGGCCAAGTGCCATAGCTACTGCTGGATGAACTCGTGACACATCTGCACCTGTTTCTATGAACACATTGAGTCTGAGTGGCTGCACTTACACTGGTGCATTCAACATATTGAAAGATGCCAGCAATGTGGATTGTCAAGACTCAAACCAACCATTGAGCAAAGACAGCAGCATCACTTGTTTCTGTTTGTTATACAGCCAGATTTACTCGTGACACACATGTGCAGCTGCTTTATCACCTATTCTGAATTTGTTTCAAGCACAATACATTTGTTACACATGTTGGGATATTGTGTTTGTTTTAAATGTTATATACCTGTGTGGTATGTGACTTGTGTTGCCATGACGCCAGGTCTCTCTTGGAAATGAGATTTTTAATCTCAATGAGATTTTTTTTTACCTGGATAAATAAAGGACTAATTTGTAACTTTCAGTGTTTTCCGGTCTTCCAAAAGAAAAAAAACCTTCAACTACATGACATGCAGTTGTGTATTTGTTTTCACCTTATCATACACTTGAAGTTTTACAAATCACCACTTCTTTAGTGAATATCATTTCAGTCTCAGACAATCTCGTTTCTCTTACAGAGGTTGAATGCACCTTCTGCGGATGGCGGTACCACACAGTGTGCGTGGACTTCCCCTGCACAGAAGGCAACTACAAATGCTGTGAATGCTAAATAAACAGAAACAAATGATCCCTGTTGTCTTTGCTTGATGATTGGTTTGAGTCTTGACAATCCACATTGCTGGCGTTGCATCTTTCAATGGCAGCAATGGCAGGTATCAGTGCTCAAAGCTTTTGTGTTTGTTTCCAACAAGTTGCCCACCTCGGGAAACAAAAATGTGTTCTTTTACTTGTCAGATGAACATATGAGACACTTTGACTCTTCAGTGCAGTGTGGAGCCTAACAAAGATCTGTTTTGTGTCCCAGCTGATCAGCAGGAGGAGGAGAGTCTGACGGAGCAGCAGAGGAACATTTTCAGCTACTTGGACTCAGCTCAGCCACTACAGAGGAAACAATGAGCTCAACACAGAAGGTGACAGACAGAGCAGGACCATATGACCAAAGATATTTATCACCATATACATTTGAACATTTGCCATAACGATGTAGCTGACGATAGAATTGACACCAGACAAAATACTTTACAGCTGCACAACTTTATTAAAAACCCATCAATGTATTTTCACTGAAACAAGCAGCTGTTGTTTATGTGCATTAAAGTTATATAAAAATGTAACAGTGCAAATGCAAATTCCTCGCTGACAGTTTAACCAAAAGGCGTTTCCAGTGGAAACTGGCCGACACATCCTGAGCATAACCATGTATAATATCCACTAAACTTCAGAAGAGGTTATACAGTCGTGGCCAAAAGCTTTGAGAATTGCATAAATATTGGAACCTGGAGAAGTTGCTGCTTAAGTTTTTATAATAGCATTTTGCCTGCACTCCAGAATGTTATGAGGAGTGATCAGATGAACTGCATCGTCCTTCTTTGCCATGAAAACGAACTTAATCCCCAAAACGCCTTACCACTGCATAGGGCTGCCACAAACGATTATTTTGATAGTCGACTAGTCACCGATTATTTTTGCGATTAGTCGACTAATCAGATCATCATCCATTGGACGTAAAACGTACAGCTTATTGCACCAGCAGCATCTGCTCTTATATAACTATCATTAGCTTACAGCTTTAAGTGTTTAAGGTATGTGCTAACTAAAAATAAAGACAAGATGGTAGTTTATTAAATTTTAATTAAATGTGCAGATTGTTTTGGTGAAGTTTAATAAACTCAGCCGAATTACTCAGGAACAAATAAAATACTGAAAAAAGCCAAACAATAACATTTTTAAGTTTATCTAAGTGACTTATATATCATGTTTAACCTGAGTAGGGCGGTGGGTTTGAAAACGATCTGCCGGGAGTCCGGTGCTCTCATGGCCCCCGGCTAGCTATCGAGCTAGTGGGTAACAGACTTCTCCGAAAACGTCGGAGCGCTTTTGAAAATATGTGATGTCTTGATAAACTGAGCCGATATTTGAGGTTTACACAGCTACATTCTCGCCTGAAAATATGTTAAACGTTTATTTTGTGACCCAGAAAGAATAATAAGAGTAATATTAAAACTAACTAGCTGCCGCTATTGTTGGAAACTGCGCTGGGTCGCGCTATGAATTCTGGGACAGAGCTTCTTCTTCTTCGGGGTTTAACGGCAGCTGGCATCCTTGTACATGCAGTGCTGCCATCTTCTGTTTCAGTCCGTTATTACACTCTTAAATCCTGCTACTTATTCCTGCTTTTGGGATCTTACAAAGCTTCAAACGACGCGTTGACTATTAAATCAGTCGTCGACGATTTTGATAGTCGACGTAATCGTGACTAGTCGACTAATCGTGGCAGCCTTACCACTGCATTTCATTGCTGTCATCAAAGGACCTGCTGAGACCATTTCAGTGATCGTCTTCTTAACTCAGGTCAGAATGTTGGCGAGCACGAGGCTGGAGATCATCATGGCTGTATCCCGATTCAGGTTCTGCAGCTTTAAAGTCCTCAAGGGCCGCAGACTCAAAGACCGCTAAGGCCGAAGTGCGAGGCTCGTAGGCTCGTGAAATGGGACGTCTAGCCTCCGTCGCGCTGCCCAGGTTGCCTAGCAACCATGATACTAACAGTTATTTATATATATATATTTATATTATTTCTGAGAGTGTATCATGTAACACTATAGATCAACTTAGCTCAGAATATATAAAGCATATAAACAGTTACAGCAATATGATGCAACAAACACAGCAGCTGCTGATCCAAAATACTCAAAGCTTCATAGAACTGAAACCAACATTTATTTTTAGCTCCATCCTGCTGCTGATACATACTTTAGGTTTCTGAACATTAAACTTGTTGCTGCCTTTCATAGTGTGTAACTTGAAGGCCCTGAGTACTTTCTCCCACACTGAAAACACTGGGATGATCACATTATTTGAACATTACCTAATAAGACTGATTCAGCACAGACAGTTATGTTAAACTTTCCTAGCAGTCCTTCACAAACAGGGAACAGTCTGTCTATTCTCTCCATCTGTCAGCTGCTGCTGGCTCTTCCTCCTCCTCTTCCTCACACACTGCTGAGTTTGTCCTGGTGGATCATCAGGGCTGCAAAGCCTCACAGATGATGTGCAGCAGTGGGTCCCTCAGTCTGTCCTCACTCTGGACACTTGCAGTCGTCACACATGGAAATCAAATGTGTGATAAGCTGCAGGATTCAAACACAAGTGTAACTTATAAACACATGTTCATACTTTTATTCCACAATCAGAGAGAAAGAAACAGAGAGAGAGTGCAGGACAGACACAGGTGACAGTCTCAGGTGTACACACTGCTACACAACAGCACCAGAGAAGCAGGATTTAGTGTTTGTGTTATTACGAGTGTAAACAAGAAGAGTTCCAGATGGTGCAGTGGACACATGTGTGACTGCTGTGATTAAAGCATCTTTCTTTCAGCTTAACGAGTGAACCGTCAGCTCGTTCAAACACACGTTAAAGTGCGTTTGGCTCGACACCACCGAACAGAGGCAGCAATATAACACAGCTAACATTAACAGTGCAGTGAATCCTGCTTGTGCCGTGATGTTCAGGACTGCAAACCAAGCAGCATCACTGACTTTCAGCTTGTTGTGTTTGTGGATATATGACTGACTTTAATTATCCACAAAATCATCACATTCTCTGTAGGATTAAGGTCGACTATTGAACGGCGTATATTTTAAAGGCTTTAAAACCAAGTTAACGCTGAAAGTACAAACATCACTAATGTCACATAACTCTGCCGACAAGGCATAGCTATGGCTATGAAATGCTCTTTGTGTATCACTTCTTCATTATGAAAGATGTCATTAATGCACTAGTAATGTCTCATCTGGAGTATTGTTCAATCATTTGGTCAGCAGCTAATAAGACAGATCTTAACAGACTTCAGTTAGTCCAGAATAAGGCGTCCAGATTAGTGTGAAGATGTTCATACTATACTAATATTGATCAAATGCATAATAACCTTTCTTGGCTTCCTGTACAGGCTAAAATATTCTATGGCTTACTTGTAGTTCTAAAGAAAGCAATTCTGTTAAACACACCACATTTATTCTGCTCAGCTGCAGTATCCAGATGAAATACATCATCATATTACACAGTTTTCAACAAGCTGCAATTTAGTAAATGCTCGAGTTAAAAGTAACGTTTTGTAAAACTGTTACATTTAGAGCAACTTTTAAGTGGAATAAGTTGCCTTAAAAAATTAGAGAATTATTCAAAACTTCAATGAACACTTAAAAGCCGATTTACAGAGCTTTTAGTTGTTGTAAATATTGTAAGACATGATTTGTTTTTGAAATTTGTGTAATGTGCCTCAATGTTATTGATATTATTATTATTATTATTATTATTGATTGCTTATATTTGAACAATTGTGAAACCTCACTGTGGATGTAAGAGTGAAATTATGTGGATATCTTGAATCCACTTTATTGTGTAATATTTTATGTGAGTATTTGACGGAAGATGAGCAACATCTGTTGTGGAAGCTAACGGGGTTCCTTTAGAATAAACAAACATAGGATTTATTATCACTGAATAATTCTGTATAAATCTATACAAATTATAGAAATATGTAATAGGAAACAACAAAATAATCTAAATTATAAAATAATGTGTGTGTGTGTGTGTGTGTGTGTGTGTGTGTGTGTGTGTGTGTGTGTGTGTGTGTGTGTGCGTGTGTGTGTACAATCAGGAGGGATGGGCATGATTTTAGTGTTTGAACAGTCATGAATTATCTTTAACAGCAGGTTGGATGTAATGTGTTAGAACTACCAGCAGGTGGGGATAAGAGACCTTTAAGGTGTTTGGTGCCACGCTCCACCTTCAGGTTTAAAACTAGTGTTAATGGAGGTTGAAGGTTGAGTTTGTTCCACGACTGCATTTCACTCACTGCCTCTGTTTGTATCTCTGTCACTGCAGGACCAACATGGAGCCAGAAGTCAGCGCTCTCAGGACGCCGACAAACCTCACAGAAGAAAGGGAGAGAAAAAACACACCTGTGACGAGTGTGGGAAGGGTTTTACTGTGAGGGCTAAACTAAAACAGCATCAGGTCATCCACACTGGAGAGAGACCGTTCAGCTGTGACTTGTGTGGAAAGTCTTTTTCCTGGAAGGGTTACCTAAAAACACACCAACTCATCCACAGTGGAGTTAAAGCGTACAGCTGTGATCAGTGTGGCAGAGCTTTTACTCACAGTAGCAACTTACAGAGGCATCTAGTTACCCACTCTGGAATTAAGGCATACAGCTGTGACATCTGTGGAAAAACTTTCAGCCAGAGAGGGAACCGAAATACACACCTACGCATTCACACCAGACATGATGTGTACTGCTGTGAACAGTGTGGCAAAGAGTTTATAACTCACACAGACTTACAACAACACATGTTTACCCACACTGAGGAGAGGCCTTATCAATGTGACCTGTGTGAGAAGACTTTTAAATCTCCACGTCACCTGAGACGACACCAACAGATCCACACCAGAAAGAGACTCTACAAGTGCAGCTACTGTGAGGTATGTATTTATATTGTTATCTTGTCATTTTAGCCTGACTGTTTGGAACAACTCTGCTCATTAAACTGTTAGCATGTTAGCAATTCTACTGCATGGAAAAGCAGCTCTGAGTGATTATTCAGATTTTCCTTTCAGTTATGATTTTAGTATTACTGTAGTATTATGGTGGTAGTATTGTAGTTATTGCAGCCCAGTAAACTGAGTGTGTTAACTGAAACAGTCAAATGTAGTTGGACGTCTGCAGAGATGCTCTTTATTTCAGGCGACGTTCAGGATACAAATGTTGAAGGACTGACTTACACTGTCTTTGTGTCTTTGTTTAGAAGCAGAGCGACACAGATGGATCCAGTTCTCAACCCTGTCATCACTGTGGTGGTGGGAAAGACTTTCATTGTGACCTCTGTGGAAAAACTTTCAGTCAGCAAATTACCCTAAAAGTACATCAACGTAGACACACTGGAGACAAACTGAAATACTGCAAAGAATGTGGGAGAAGCTTCACCACAACAAGTGAGTTAAAACAACATGAACTGATTCACAGTGGGGTTAAAAAGCACCTCTGTGATCAGTGTGGGTCATCCTTCACCACTGCAAGGGACCTTAAATTACACAAACGAGTCCACACAGGAGAGAAACCACACAAGTGCAGACACTGTGAGAGAAGCTTCTCACAGTCAGGTAATCGTAACATTCATGAACGTACACACATGGAAGGAAACTACAGCTGTGACCAGTGTGACAAGAGCTTCAGGAATCTCAGTTCATACTCTGCACACAAACGATCCCACGTTACTAATAAACTGTTTCACTGTTACCAATGTGCCCAAACATTCACCTCATTGTCTGCTCTGTGCAAACATCAGCGCGATCACTCAGGGCTGAAATCACTCCCATCACTGGATCACAGTGAATCTGAAGACACAGAAAGATCCTCTGGTTTCTGTGTCAGACTCAAAAAGCTTGAGATCAGGCTCCACAGAGTTCAGATAGAATCATTTAAACTTGTGTTGAACTGAACTGGTTGCTGGGCTGAACTTCTACATAATACAGATCTACATGGGATCTTCTTTTCTGTTTTTTACTGAGTTAGTTTTGTCCTTTTTTCTCTGTCCTGGTTTTGCTCGTCTGTAAATGATTGAAACTCAGTCAAATAGTTCATTGTTCTCCAGCAAAACGTTTTGGAAACTCATGTTTAACCTTTAAAACTCTGACATGTTTTAGCACACAAGGCTTCATCGGGGAGTTCACTCATGATTGGACCATGAGAACAAAGGTTTTTAGTTCTTTCAAAGAGAGTCTTGGAGATGTTTGATGTTTCTGTTTTTCTGAAACCACCTGAAAGAAAAACTATTTTTCTTGCTTTATGTAGTGTGGAAGTTTTTAATGTTTCTTCATCTGTGATGTTCTTGAATGTGTTCACGTGAAGATGGTACAAATAAACTGTCCTTTCAGCTTTAGCTCCTAATTTATTCATTATTTATGGATGTAGCACAGCAGCCGTCTCTTGATTAACACATGGAGGGCTCGGGATCTGATGGTGTCGTCTCCCTAATTTGCCCACTCAGTAAATCTCACTCATGGCCAAGAAATTGAAATAAACCTTGTTTCCCTGCTGGATAGTGATCCACTGTAACTCTGCTCCTCCTTCCTGTTTAGGATTTCTGTGGCTGAAGTAAAATTCCCTCCATCCATCACTTATCCCAGCTAACCCAAAGTGAAATAAAGTTTTGCTGGTCTTAAAAAAGCATTACAATAATGGGCATTACCAATGCAAACTGAATGATACAGAAGATGAAAGAAGAGACTTTGATCAGTTAATAAAGCTCATGATCTGGATTCATTGTGGCTGCTACACAGATACTTCTGGGTCACTTCTCTCAGTTAGGAACCTTCCTCACCAAACTGACTGTTGGACCACACCCCTGGTTTCATGAGAAATTGTTTCAGCCATGATTTCTCTTCCTGTATTTCAGAGTAAAGACTGAAGTGACAAATGGAAGCATGTTTAAAAACACAATGTGAGAGAGACGTTGAGGTCCTTAGAAGTTACCCTGGGTTTTTCTGTCACCCTGCTAGATGTTACACACCTTGTTATTGTACTGATTTCTACTGCTGGACTACTCCTGCGGAGAGTAACAATACTCTTACTAATTAGCTCCCTTTCACAGCTTTGGGGATATTTATTTTTGTGTTTGCAGCGCTGTGAGCCAGAACAGCGAGAGAAAAATCTGCAACAGCGACAAGCCGAATGCTTACGTGAATCGCAGCAGCTGCACATGTGCTACGCTGAATTAGAGGATATCTTTGCTCTGGATTTCTATTTCTACTCTTTCATTTCTATATGATTCTTCTTGCATCTAAACAAAGATGATTCAATTTGCTAAATGTTGATGGCTCTTCGTGCTCAGGTGTAAATGAGACGTAATATTTGCTCTTGGTTTGGTTCTCCTGTACAGAACCTTGCAGTACAACAGAAACCTAAAAACATTATTTGTAGTTGTTATTCTTAGTTGTTCTGCTGCCTAAATACCACAGGGTCTGATTATGAAGTTATTGAGCTGCACATACTTTACGACCTGCTTAAGTTCGAGGTCACAGCGTATGTAGAGCAGCTGGAACATAATGAAGTCTACAAGGTTAAAGTTTTCTCTTCAGTTATTGTTCTTTCTGCTGCTTGGTTTGATGGATCTGAGAGCTTTTGTTTTTATTATTGTTATTATAATTATCATTAATATTTTACTCTCTAGAAGCTTTAAAATAGTGTTTGTGTTTGAAAAAATTGATTTAAGAATTGAACAGAAACATCTGTCCTTCTGAAAATCGCCCAAAGGCACGGAGACAAAGTCAAAGAATGCAACCTGTAACTTTCTCTTCCTTCATGTCAGGACCATCATCCATGATTTATATAAAATGCATATAGCAACAGTAGCACTTTAGTTTGGACTTTATGATTTCTGTAACTGGAAAATATTATTTTGTTTAAAGACAGAAGTGACCGCATAGTTGCAACATCAAAGGGAAATATTAATTAATTAGCATTAAGTATATTTGTTGCTTAAGCGTTTGCACTATAACTTAAGTAGGATTATAACTTTTAAGGAAGGAAAGATTTCAGATATTTAGTTCACTGCTTCAGTTATTTTATATTATTAAAACATTTACGTTGGTCAAACATGATGCTCTAAATCAAATAAAAGTTTGAAAATAAATGATGTATTTTTAAATGCTGCAACAAATGTTCACAAAAAGTAACTATAATTAAAACCAGTTAAACAAAATCAAATGTTTGAATCATGCTTAACCAAATGCCAGGCTGGAGAGCTGAACCTAAAGTATACGTAGAAAGATTTCAACATCTGAGCAGTTTTTAATGTTTTTATCACATATAAATGTCACAGCAGTGGGTCCTGGCCCAATGCTTTGTGTTTTTGGTTTTCTTTGACTCTTGTTTTTCTTGGTTTTTGTTCTTCTTATTTATCAGGCTCTCAGTAATCTTAGTTCTCCCTCCCTCAGTGTTCATTTCAGCCTGTGTTTAGTTTCTGTTCCCGTGTCCCATGTTTCATCGTTTCATGTCGAGTCAGCCCTGTCTCTCTGTTTCCTGTGTCTCCCCAGTCAGCCCCGCCTCCCTCGGGCACTCATGTGTGATACAGAGTAATAAACCTGACTACATTTGCTGCACTCTCTTTATTACCTGTTACTTTAAAATTCATACACTAATTATGTCTGCCCATCTCTCTAATGTGAAGGTCAAAGGTCAACATCCCAGTGACATAAGAATAATCCCAAAGGGGCAAAGGCAGCGGTTAATTTAGCACATTTAGCATTAAGGGTACAGCAAGGATATACTTTTACTTATTGTGGCAGGGGTGTGGTCTCTGGCCTGCTGCAGTGGAGGCTGGTGGCGGGACGTTGGACGGCACAGGTGAGGGTGATGGAGCTCATGACTCTCCCCTTTATAGTGACGGAGGAGACTGGCGTGGGGCAAGCGTGTAGTGGAGGAAGCCGAGGAGAGAGCTGGTTTCTGGCTACAAAGAAACCAGAAAAGATTGCTCGTGGTCAAATGTCAAAGGAGCTTGCAAAGAAAAGCGTCTGGACTTCTTTAAGTTACTTGAAGACGTTTCACCTCTCATCCGAGAAGCTTCTTCAGTTCTAAGGTCAAATGGTGGAGAGTCCCAGATATAAACCTAGTGGGAGTGACCCCCCACAGAGGGACATATGTGCATGTATGCAGGCAAAGACCTGCAGTTAAAAAAAAGCGCCCCTCGACAGCCAAACCCATCTGTTCTCTAATTGGATTGTTACATTGTTGATTGACATGACATTGACCAATCAGATGAAAGGAAGAAAAATAGGGTCAAAATCCGTACTTGTAACTTGCAGGGGTTTTTTTTCTAAGTCCACACACAAATCTTTTATACACATACAAATCTTTTTTACAAGTACAAAATATTTATGACCACATTTTGAGCCCATACGAGAACAACTGAGATCATTTGTCCACAACACGAGGTTAGTTATTAATATACCGTATTTTCACGACCATAAGACGCACTGTGCTAAAAGGCGCAGTCTCAGTTATGTGTGCCCTTACTGTATTTAACACACACATAAGGCGCACTGGACCATAGGGCGCATACAAGTACCGTATGAGTATTTAAAAATAAAGCGGGAGCAAACCTGAGTTCGGTACCTTACTCACATTTCTATTGCCGGTAATCGTCATCATCAACAACTCACAAGCATACAAGTGTGCGTATTTAAAACTAAAGCAGGAGCAAAACAAAGTTTGGTACTCACATTTTTATCATCAAACCCATCGAAGTCCTCATCCTCTGTGTCTGAATTGAACAGCTAAATCTCCATCAAACATGCCAGGTTCACTTTCTTCACTGTCAGAGTCACTTTCCGTGCCGTGCGGCTCCTCAGAAATGATGCCGGCTTTTGCGAAAGCTCGAACAACAGTGCCAGCAGACATGTTAGCCCAAGCATCTACAATCCATTGGCAAATTGTGGCGTAACTCTCCCGGCGCTGCCTTCCACTCTTGGTGAAACTGTGGTCTCCATCGGTCATCCATCGCTGGATGTGTTTGTCGCCGATGTGTTTGCTGCAGTAGGAGCGGAAGATGGCCAGCTTTTCCTTATAATCCGCTGGAAGTTGCTGCGCTACCGTAGTCCTGGTCCGGATGGAAAAATGGCACCGTTTCATAAAAAGTGAAAGTGAAACTGCTTTTAGCCGAATGGTGACCGTCGAAACGCTTCTCCCGCTCGTTCTTTGCTCGATGATCGCTGTCAGGGGTTTAGACATCTGTTCACAAGTAAGAGAAATAAGACACTGCAGACCGACTCAGAGTTTAAGAACGTGTACACGGGTGAATGCCTCTGAGAAGACAGACACAACGAGTACAGGCTGCTTGCTTTATTTATAGTTCAAAATGGATTACATAGCACTTCCTCTTTTAACGGAAAGGGGAGAGCTCAGGCATTGTCTTAGCTATCTAACCTCTGCACACAAACTGAAAAATAACGACACAGCAGTATTCATGCTTATCTGACATCACAGACACTGAAGTAAAGAATGCATGTATATCCTGTCTTGTCAAACATCTCAAACACTGAAGTAAGGAATGCATTGTGTTTTGTTTAACAATAGGCTTGGTTATGTGAAAATATATGAACACTAGAAAATAAAACACACTTGATTATATTGTATTTCATAAAAATCCTCTATCATTCCCTCCTGTTGTTAATATTTTTCACAGGTTTAATCAATGCATAGTCACTTGTTAGTCACATTTTCAACTTGCATGTCATTTGGTGAAAACATACATGATCATCAGTTAAAATTCATCTTCTTCGAGTTCAATCTCTGCTTGTGGTTCGTATTGGGGTAGGGAGACATATGCTAGTAGTTTTGTGGTGAACATATTGTTTACCATTCTGTGGACACAGGGCAATATGCATGTTGAGAATAAGCAAAGGAGTATGAGCAGTACTCCAACGAGTACTAGTCCTTTCATGAGCAACGTCTTCCATGACCCACTAAGAAGCCATGTGAGCCAGTCCTCTTCACCAGTGATGTAGTCCTGTCGTTGAGCTTGACTCAGTTGTCGCAGCACGTCCAGTGCGTCAGTCATATTGTTGGAGTGCACATTATCAGGAATGTATGTGCAGCAAGTCGTGTTGAAGAGCACACATAAGCCTCCTTTCTCGGCTAGTATCACGTCCAATGCGACTCGGTGTTGCATTATTGTGATGCGCACTGCATCGATTTCTTCATTCTGAGCCTTGTTGATCTTTGTTGAAGCATTCAGAAACAGTCCAAAACGGTAGTCGAGTGTCTCTATCCTGAGCATGTTTTTGGCATTTCCTGCCCACGGGAATAGAGAAAGCATTACTTTTTGTCCTTTGGTCCATGTTTGAATTCGTCTGGTACGTCAGTTCCCCAGATTGAGTCGTGAGGTTGCACGTCTCTAGTGCTCCTCTTGCGTCTCGTCTGATGTGGTTCATCAAGCCTCGGGGCCTCCAGGATCCTCGCCGGGATCTTCTGCAAAGGAAGCAAAACACCTTTTCCTGCACCTCCCTAACTTATCCTATTTGGGACTCTTTAATCAAAAGCATGATCCTAATTATGTTCTTAACTTATTGACTTGTATTTATATATATTCTTCAACGTTACTCATCCCTTTAAAACTCTTTAAGCGCTGGTTTCCCGTCCGGTTGCTCGCTATCATCAACATCCTGTACACGAATTGTCGCTGCTGCAAGTGCCTCTACTCTAATCTTAAGTCACCTTTTTAACCAGAAAATCATTATAAGCGCCTATTCTACTAAAAGATCCAAAAGAAAACAACCTCTTTAATCCTTTAACCTTAACATAAAAATAACAGTTTCAGTTTTACCATATCCAAATGATCAACAAACCCCCAAACATAATCACGCATAATAAGAACCAAAAAAGTCCTAAAATGATCCTAAATTATTAAACAATTAAATTATTAAACCCTAAATTCCCCCTTTTATTTTGACACATGAAATGTGTCACAATACTATACAAAACTCAAAATGCTTAGTTTTTCCCCACTCATGATCCAATCTATGTCATAAAAATAAACTTGAAACAGAACAATTATCAGTCATGTGTTTCTCCAATTAATGGTAACATGAGTTACATCAAAAATGTTTCCCCTTTAACATTTGGCATTCTCCCAACAATATACTATAATCCCATAATCTAACCCCAGTCAACAAAACAGAAATTTTCTCTGGTAAAAGCCAATTGTTTGTCCACATTTATGCATCCTCACTCACCCAGCCACACATTCACTCACATGCAGTCACACCATATATTTGCTAATAGTGGAGCTTCCCGCACGATCAGATTCTCCACCCTCAGCAAAATGAGCTCATTCATTTTTTTTTATTTTCCATAGGAAAATATTTCTTTATGCTTTTGGACTGGATTGACTCGCATAAAATCCTACAATTTTGGACAGGGACTTACGACCTGATCAGTCCCCACAGGTAGCTTTCTCCTCAGCCAATTGTAATCTGGAAAGCCCCCCTTTTATTTGCTCTCCCCGAGAATTTGTCAGCGCTGTTGCAGGCCTGCTTAGAACAGAAATGAGAAAAAATAGAGCTGATTATTAGCTCACAAAACACAAAACAAAATCACCTGACAGGTTTCCTTTAAGTGCACTGTTAAAAACTAATGGGCCCAATCCTAGACATGTCCATGTTTCCTAAAACTCCCTCTATTAAAACAAAAACAACAACAACCCAAACCTTACTGACAGAATCAACCCATCACCACAACAACCTTAAACACACAAGTTTTGCCACCACATAATCTCACCCCCTCAATACACCGAAAGTCTCATTAAAACCACACAATTTGCACACAAAAATCACCCCCTTTAACATACTTAAATTCAGCATAAAACCCCTTTACGACAACATATAATCACTAAACTATAAATTTCCTACCCAACTCTGCACTTCTCTTGTCTGCTATGCTTCCTCTTCTGAAAGCCTCAGTCACACACACACACAGGAAGCTCCTCCGTCACCACTCACTTCAGCTAATTTGCATACTGAGTCATCTCTCAATGAGTTGCTGTAACAACAGAAACATATGTTTAAACATTACCACCTTATTAAATTATTTTATTTCTTTCTACAGTGATCACTACTGTTGATCACTTAGTCCCAGAGCACTCCTAAGTCACTCTTTTAAAACTACTTTAATCACTTTTTGTTTTCATAACTCACTTTGTCATATAGCTTCTTTGAGTTCCTCAATTTCAAACTCAAATGTATTTTATGTTTGTGTATGTGAATTTGCATATGTTGCTTTTCCAGTGTGTCAGACTCCTTCATAATTTTGCCTTTAAACAGTCAATTTTCTCCTTCCCAAATTTACTAACCCAAATTTTGATTTCCCACCTTAAATAGCAGCATTCCTTGTCCTCAGCCAGAAGTTAGGGCTCCACTTGCCACTTTCCACCTCCGCCTTAGCCCAGCGGCTTTACCCTTGAGGTCCCGTCTTCTTCACTTCATCTCACCCGTGAGTCTGAGCTCACAGGGACTGAGTGAGGCCGAGTAATCGTGACTGTGCCTGCCTTAGGTTGTCCCAGGGTTTCGAAGTGGGATCTTACCCGTCATGGGCTATCCAGCCTTCCATACTCGCCTGATACGGGGGCCAAGTGGGCAGGGGAGGGAACACACTGGCTCTGGAAATTAAAGGAGTGTAAGCTGCTTCCTTCATTGCATCTTATATTAAACTATCCCACTTCTGATTCTTTCCTAGAATAATTTCACATATGGCACTTTGTGTATGTGTGTTTTCTATTCATTAATGTAATTGTCAGTTATTTTCTCTCTTCATTTTACTTTTTTATCTGTTTGTTTGTGACGTTCTACTTTAGTTCTACTAAACCTTGATGTAAAAACAATACACCCTCTTTTGACGCACATACTCTGCAGTTTGCCTACGCACACACTTCTCTCTCAGACTTCCTCTTTTCACACACCGCCTTGCACTCACCCTACTATCAACTTTCATAGTGTTATTATTATTTATTATTTTGTACCCGTCACACCCAATCCCTCAAGTATCGGCACAAATTTGTTTCCAAACCAACAAAATAATCAAAAAACAAAAACATACATGAGTCAGGACACAAAAAGACAAAGAAAAATGCTGCCAGAAACAAAGCAGAAGTGTGAGGGGAAACTGAGCTCACAGACAGCTGCATGTGTTGGCTTTTAATAGCATGCAGCCTCTGCTCTAAAAAACCAATAAATAAAAAATAAAAGAAAATGTGTAACATGCTCATCAACTTAGCGGTGTCCACACATTTAATTCAGCTTCATAATCCTGTAGGTTTAGTTATTATCTACAGGGTTTGGCTTATTAGTTGTTATTATAGATGTGCTCTGTATCTCAGTAATATTTATCTAGGATAAATGACAGGTTTTCAAGCAGTTTAAGTGCCTCTATGCACCTAATTGGTTTAGATATTGCCTTTATTTTCTTCATCTCATATGTCATTATACTGAGTTTGAGCAAACCTTAAGCTTGGTGCAGACTACTTCATAACAATTGTCCATCTCACATCATACTGACTAGGATACTTCTTGTCAATATTAATTTTATATCATTATTAATATCATCATCTTTTTCTCTCTATATAGTAACAATAGTATATTACAATATTTTACTAGTGTATATCACTATACTACTACTGAGACAATTTAATAGTTAGGATCATCTTACTCAGCAAACAGATAATTTATAGTTCATCCAATCTGTACAATTTGCTTCATCTCTGAACAGGTTTGTGCCTACTTTTAGACTGGTCTTCTGTTTGCCTCATCTCAGATCCAACCTTCAGTCACATGCATTCTCTCTGTTGCATGTCGAACCAAGTAGTTTATTATTATATTTTATTTTGTATCCATCAAGGACGTGAATGAGCTGCAGTCTCACCCACCTCCAGGATGGAAACATTTATCTTTTCACACACTTTCCTTGGCTGTACAATGATACAGCCTTAATCTACCTTATGCATCTCTCTTTTTTGTTTTTTTTTTTTTTTTTTTTAGAAAAGGTCTTCATCCAAATCACCATCAGGGTGTATACCTCACCCCTGACGTCGTTGCCCACCTCTCAATTTTAAATACACTTAGTCATTGAGGGCTAGCAGGAGGGACCATGCGCTTACCTGCTGCTCCTTGGCAGGTAGCTCCATGCCCTCCTGGGTTTTAATTGCACCTTAGAACACATATGCATCAACACTACAATGAGCGGGTGGAGGGAGGTTTGGAGTCTTCTCCCACCCCCATTCTCTGCGGCCTGCTGGAGCGGGAGGGCTAGTAGGAGGAGTTGGCCGTCCGACTGCGGTCTGGGGTGTGGGGCCTCCCTGCTGCTGCGGAGTCGGGGTGGTCTGCCTCTCCCCACCGCAGGGAAAAGGGTAACACCACCTGGGTCTGGGTGCAATTCCCCCCTCCAGGGGCAAGGGTACCTAGACCCGGTTTGTAGAGTACGCTTGGGGAGTGTGATTGTGTGTACAGCGTCTCTTTATGTCTGTCTCCACGTTGGTTGAGTGTGGAGTGAGTGCATATGAGAGCATGAGGGTGGGAATGGATGTTTGTGTCTGTGTGTGCCTGTATGTCTGTGTCTATATGTCAGGTTGGGTATCAGACGCCACCTCTCTGGGGACACCTCAGGCCCTCCAAGGTTTGGAGGCCTATCTCCACCCACCACCACTTCCCCTGCCAGTGGCGGACTCCCTCAGGTGTCGGTGTGTTGGTGGTTCTTTGTGTCTGGGGGTGGGCGTCCGGGTACACACCGGCTCACTCCTTGGCGGCCGCTTGTCGGGGCCTGGGGCCTGGGGCTCGCTCGGGCCCCTTTGGAGGTGGGGTGCCCCCGGCCTCTCGGCCTGGGGCTCGGTCACTCAGGCACAGCTGGGGGCCGGCGGAGCTCACGGGCGCGTCACTGCAACTCCCCCTGACTTCTGCTCCGCGGCTGCTGGGCGAGCCCTCATCTGGGACTCTCCTCAGCTCTTACTGGAACAGTGGCGCGGCTGCCCCTCTGTTGGTCTTCCATGGTCTCTTGTGTTCTGGGGGCCTCTGGATATCTGGAGTTTTGATCTCCTCCATACCTGCTTCACACCCTGGAGGACGGGGCTGTGGCCCCCCCACACTCCCTAGCAGATCATTACATGGAGAAACCTTTGGAATGCAAGCATGCTGATCCACACAGGTATGCACACATGGGTATTCACAGACGCGGACTAAAGCTTTCTTGGCTGCTGCCTCAAAGCACACTGTGCGCTGTCTATCTTGCGTGCTGCACAATATCGTTTATTATTTAGTAACTATTGATATCTATGACTAGCTAGTTTATTGTGATGGTGCTTTGTTTTCTCTATTATTATGTTGCTCTTTGTTGTTTGCTGTCTCCTCTGTTTGTTTTTTTTGTTTGTTTGTTTTTTTTTTCTCCATACAGGTGACCCAGGAGTTCTTTTTTTTTTTTTTCTCTCTCTTCCCCCCCCTTCTCACCGTCTCTTCTCCCCTTTGGTTTTCTTTCTTTCTCTCCCCCTCTTTCTCTCATTCATTCCCCCTGTCCTATTTATTAAAAAAAAAAAAAAAAAAAAAAAATGACAAAGGATGAACTGAAGCTCTGCCATCACGTAATGTCGCATACTGCTGTTTCTGATGTCATTTAAAAAAGAAAAAAAAGAAAAAAAAGAAAAGGTCTTCATATGAATGATTTCCTTTTATTTATTTCATACAATCTGGGCATGATGGGTCATAAATGCACTGATTTTTGCAGCCACGGCCACTATCTCTATGTGACATAAAAAGGGGATCGGTTAGATGCTGTTTTGTCACATGTCCTGAGGCTGATTTCACAATTATAGTGTTTTTTGAGAATGTTACATTTGGGACTTCTACAGTTAAAACAGTTTTACAAGCTCCTGTGTCTCAAAACATTTTTTTTTAACGGCACACCTTTCACATATACTACAACTGCTGGTTTGGCTTCTGACCCTAGCAGCAGTTGTTCTATATTGTAAACTTCCGCTTCATTTGTTTCACTTCCTTCCTCTCCACGTCTTCTACGTCTGTCATCATCACTTTGAAAAGATGCCATTCTGCTAGACGTTTTGCTTTTTTCTTCTGACTTTTTTCCACATATAGCTCTTTTTGCAAAGCGGTTTTTAAAGCATTTATTAAATCAGGGGTGCATTTGCCTTGCCAAGCTGGACAATATATTTTATTTTGTATTTCTCCACCTTTTTGCACTGACTATTCCTGCATTTGAACAGTTTTTTTCTAACCACTCTTCATCTGCTGTTAATTTTACTTTAGTTTTAGAGTTACCCATTTTAAACTAATTACGTCAGAACTGTGACACCTTCTCTGGCACAAAGGAGCGGGCAGGTGATCAATAACAGCCTTCTATTTTCTCACTATTTGAGAAAGCGGTTATTGATTTTACGTGATGACGCACAACCTTAGTTTCCCACTCCAGCCAGTCCGTGAGTGTACACAGGAAAACAGCTTGAGAAGGGTTCGACCGCGTATTGGGTCGTAAATGACAACTCACTTCTCTTTGTTAACACAAACAGAGCGCGCTTTTATAATTTTTATTGAGACTTTCCGTATTTTTATTGTGCAACCTTCTAACTGTTCCGTTGCAGCCACTCCCAGAGCGACCGGAACTCGTTCCGTTACAGCTGCTTTCCCAAAGCAACCGGAACTTTTAATAGCGATTTCTAGAATTTCGCTCTTGCCTGTTGTCTCTTAAATCCCTTCTGGATTGAAATCTGTCGGCGCTAACCAGGTTTACACACTATTTTAAAGGAAAATCTCAATATCAACGTATTTTAGCGCTAGATGGAATGCAGTGTTTCATATTCACCTTACTGTGGCGCTGCGTTTTGGATCCGGCACATCTGGTCCTGGCGTCGTGGGGCCTCGCTGACCAGAGATCGAATTCATGCTCCCGGATTTTCCTTTTTACTGTGCACAGATTTTTTCCAGCGCAGGCAACAGGACGTCAGAATCCGATGAAAACCGTCTGTGGACAACTAGACGTTAAAAATAACAGTTAGTTATCTGGCTACGAAGGACCAATTAAATGTCAGGGGTTTAGACATCTGTTCACAAGTAAGAGAAATAAGACACTGCAGACCGACTCAGAGTTTAAGAACGTGTACACGGGTGAATGCCTCTGAGAAGACAGACACAACGAGTACAGGCTGCTTGCTTTATTTATAGTTCAAAATGGATTACATAGCACTTCCTCTTTTAACGGAAAGGGGAGAGCTCAGGCATTGTCTTAGCTATCTAACCTCTGCACACAAACTGAAAAATAACGACACAGCAGTATTCATGCTTATCTGACATCACAGACACTGAAGTAAAGAATGCATGTATATCCTGTCTTGTCAAACATCTCAAACACTGAAGTAAGGAATGCATTGTGTTTTGTTTAACAATAGGCTTGGTTATGTGAAAATATATGAACACTAGAAAATAAAACACACTTGATTATATTGTATTTCATAAAAATCCTCTATCAATCGCCTTATGTCCGCGGAAACTCAGCTGCGTATTCTTGACCTGTCGGAGCTTGTTTTCCAGCTTCCTCCATTTGCGAACCATCGATTCATTAAATTAACCTTAAATTCTCTCGCCGCTGCTCGATTTCCATGTTCCTCCGCGTAGCTGATGGCCTTCAGTTTAAACTGTGCTTCGTAAGCGTGTCTCTTTGCCATTTTCAGGGTTGTTAAAACAACGATGTCCTGCATAATGCACATACCTGTTCTTTTATACACGTATGTGCGATTGTCCCGGTATATACGATCAACGCCCACACTTCACCCTTTAACGTTCTCATGGTGTTCTCTACTACGTCCTCCTTACAACACATAGGGGGCACTGCGCTATAGGGCGCGCCGTACTTTTTGAAGAAAATCTAAGACTTTTAAGTGCGCCTTATGGTCGTGAAAATACGGTACTGCAACAACATGGCAACAGAGCAGCTGCAGAGAATTCAACATTAATGAATCGATGTCCACAACCTGCTGCACAACCTGCAGCAGGTTGTGGCCTGATGTGTTTTTAAGAGTTTCACTTTCAGGAGGAGAAGATTTAAACGAGTCACACAAATGTGAACTACAATGTCTGTGACACACAATTTATGCAAACTGCAGTAAATCTGACCTGAAGAAATCCAGTCTTCTGCCTGTTGTGGTTGTGACAGCTGCTCGTAGGAGAGTTTGTTTGTAGGAGGTGGAGATGTTCTCAGATCAAGTGCGTAATCGTCTCTTTGTGTAGACGCTAAAAGCTGTGAGCCAAAGCTCTCTGCTCTGAAACTCTTCACTCAGTCCTCACGCTGAGAGTTTAGAGGCTGAACTTCTTGTTCCTCCATAACACTTTTCATGAAACAGCAGAAATGAGCTTGTGTTTCTCAGCAGTGCGCACACAGAGAACCGATCCTCTCTGCTCAGTCTGAACAAATCAAAGTGAAACGTCAGTGAAAACACAGCTGCTGATCAAACTGTGTCAGATTAATGCCTCAATGTTTCACTGTGAGGTTAAAAAATACATAAAAATGATTTAAAGAAGTAGGAGGCAGATTTTCACAATAAGAGCACTTTGTTTTTAATATAGCTGTCGAAATTAACGCGTTAATTGCGATAATTAAATTTTGGAATTAATTACATTAGAATATTTAACTATTTAGCGCAACACGCAGATAAAAAAAAAAAAAAGTCGCTCCCATAATTCCACTTGATTTGTTTACCGCGCCACTGAAAATGGAGAAGCAGGAACAGGATGGCCTTCTGGATGGGGAATTCAAATACAAGAAGAACATAGATGGGATAATAAACAAACGCGTTGTAATTTGCACTCACTGTAGTAAAGAGTTTCAATTTCACCGTTCAAATTCGACCTTAAAATACCACCTTAATGCCAAACACGCGTTTGTCGGGGCAGCAGCTTCACCCGGCCTGCGTCAGACCACTCTTAGTGAACGCAGGCCACTCGGTAAGTCTTCTTTGGACAAACTGACCGACAATATAGCCAAATGGATAGCAAAGGACTGCAGACCGCTAAGCATTGTGGAGGACAAGGGCTTTGCGGATGTTTTAAAGGTTGCATCTCAGGACGCGTCCTACAAGCCCCCAGCGAGAAGCACAATAACAATTCGAATCCACGAACTGTATGAAACGGAGAAAAAGAAAAAAGAAGAGGCTTTGGTTCACACAGAATGCGTGGCTCTGACAGGAGACCACTGGACATCATTGAGTAATGACAATTACCTGGGAGTTACTGCGCATTTAATCACTGAAGCCTGGGGTCTGACATCCTTTGCGCTGACTATAATGAAAACGGAAGAGCGGCACTTTGCGGAGGCTTGTGCAGAGCAGTTCCAGACTGTTGCTCGCAGGTGGAGAATTGAGGAGAAGGTGACAACAGTAGGCACGGACAGTGCGCGCAATATGATCGCTGCGGCTCGCATCATGCCATTCAATCACATGCCGTGTACCGCGCACATTCTACAGAGATGCATCACAGTGAGTCTCGCAGACAGTGGCTTTGTCACTGCGCTGGCCAAATGCCGCAAAATTGTTGGCCATTTTAAGCACAGCCCAGCAAACACAGCAGAGCTGAACGCAGAGCAGGTGTCACTGGGGCGCAAGCAGGAGCCGTTGGCCCAGGACGTGCCTACGCGCTGGAACTCCACGCTGGAGATGGTGAAGCGCTTGATCTGCAACCAAACTGCAGTAACCGCGACTCTGGATAAACAAAAGCATAAACTTGTCCTCCTGACGCCTCCAGAGTGGGACAAACTCCAGAGACTGGAGACACTTCTAGAGCCCTGCAGGTGAGCCTGTCATTGTGACCATAATTGTAGGTTTAGATTAAATGTATCAAACATACATCTTAAATCAGTTTTGTTATTATGAAAATGTCTTATTTAAAAAATAAATGAAATCAAATATTTTATTAATATTACCTAGTATTAAAAAGCTTTTTTTAATTTGCTGTCTTATCTGTGTGTGTGTGTGTCTGTGTGTGTGTGTGTGTGTGTGTGTGTGTGTGTGTGTGTGTGTGTGTGTATTCCACTGCAGATATGTGACTGAACTGCTGGGAGGAGAGGCCTACGTCTCCTGCTCTGTAGTTCTACCAGCCTTCTGCCACCTGCGCCGTGTCATGGAAGTAACTGATGAGGACCCTGCATATGTGGTGAGGTTTAAAGAGAAGTTTAAGGAAGACCTTGCTTCCCGCCAGGAACATACCAACTATGCATGGCTCCAGATCGCAACTGCACTGGACCCACGTTTTAAAGACCTACGCAGTGTGCCCAAGACTGACAGAGAAGCAGTGTGGACCACACTGGCAGGCATGCTGCATGAAGACTCTCCTAGAAGATCACACACTGCAGAAGAAGGTCCAGCCAAGAAGAGGCTGAGCCTGGTGCAGATGGACTCTGACTCTGAGTCAGAGGAGGAGGTACAGCAGGACAGAGCCATACAGCGCTACAGAGCAGAGCCCTGCACTGCCTTAGAGGACTGTCCCTTACAGTGGTGGGCAGCTCATGCAGGAGCCCACAGCCAGCTGGCCCGCCTTGCTCGCAGATACCTGGCCACTCCTGCCTCCACAGTGCCCTGTGAGAGGCTGTTCTCTGTAGCAGGGCACATTGTGAACAAGAAGAGGTCTGCTCTGCACTCAGAGAACGTGGACAAGTTGGTTTGTCTCAGCAACTGGCTGAAGGATGAGTAGACCAGAGGACCGTGTGTTTAGAGCTTGTTCTATGGTTGAATGTGATTTAAACAATACTTTTCACTGTTGTTCATATTCTTTTGCACTAATCTACCTTACCCAAAAGGATGATTGGAGATTTTTTCTATTTTGCCTGTTGAATTAGGCCTATGTTCTGTGAACTTGAAGATGTATATGCATAAAACAATGTGCTAGATTTAAACGGGTGGAAAACATTCAGTAAAAATCCCTCACAATTATTTGAAGCCCTGTTCTGCTTGTACTGTTTGTACTCACAATTAATAATAAATAAATCAAACAAGTGTGTTAAAAACCACTATCTGTCCCGATTTTTACACATATACACATATATTTCGAGTTGCGATTAATCAATTTTTAGGCTGTGATTAATTCGCTTCCAGCACAACACCCAGCCTACGTCAGACCACGCTGAGTGAACGCAGGCCACTCAGCGTGGTCTTAGCATTAAATAACACTAACAAGTGTGTAAAAATCCGCTATCTGTCCGTATGTTTGCACACATTTTGGTCATATTTCGAGTTGCAATTAATCATGATTAATTAATTTTTAGGCTGTGATTAATCTGATTAAAAATTTTAATCATTTGACAGCCCTAGTTTTTAATTCAGTTAATGTCAAACTGTCATCAACACCTCTGTGTTGTCTCTGAGCAGATTCAGGCATTACTCAAATAATAAAGGCTTTTTTTCACTATTATACTTTTCATTAGTCTCCAGGTTGATGATTATAAACAGAATTATTAAAGTTTTTATCATTTCAGGCTGAAAATCAACATGAATTTGGTTCTAATCAAAGAAGCTCCTTTAATGTGTGTCATTAAAATCCTCACACAGACTTAAAAAGGCGACATTAACATTAAAATAAATGAAAGAAGCTTCAGCTGAGAGCTTCATGCAGTCATCATCAGCAGCTCATAGCAGTCACAGCTCTTTATTACGCAGCTTTGCAGGAATTAAAGTGGCTGAAGTGTCAGAGTTTGTGTGAGAAGCTGCTTCATGGACAGCTGTACACACGTCTTTATTATTTCTTCATAAATCAAACACACAGGTTTGTCTGCAGATGATTTAAAGTGTGTCGTTGTGAATGAAACAGCCAATCAGATCCATCAGAGAGAGAGCAGGAAGTGTTGTGTGTTTGTGACAGAACAAGGAAACAGTGATGATGATGAACATACAGGTCCTCTGATGTTTCCTGTTACAGTAACGCTTGTTCATCTGTTGCTCTCCTACACTTTCCTATAAATAAAGGAGAAAAAGTCCGTTTAGTTTCATTTCCTACAGCTCAGAGTTACACTTCACATTCCTGCAGTCACATCAAAAAGCTTCACTTTGGTCCAACATCTACATGTTAACATGAAACACAGACAGACTCAGAACATCTGGAACATCTGCACTTTGACCCAAACTGTTATAGCAGGATATTTTCTACATATTTCTTATGTTGGACCTGTTTGAACTGTAAACGACCTGTAATCATCTGTAAATGGTGTGAGACACACTGAGGCCACCTACAGGGCAGCTGGGGAACAGCAGGGATCTGAAATCATACGAGACGTTAGTGAGAAGTTAGAACAAACGGACTTAAGATGGCTCGAAGTGATCAAAGTTGGTCTAAAACAGAAGATAAATCCAAAGCAGCATCAGATGAATGTTACCATTTCCAGTTACGGTGCCCTTCATCTAATATGGAAATGTGTTGTTTTTTTTGCCGTGTTGTTGTTCTTCCTATTGTGTTTAGGCCAGAGATGCTCTTCAAACAGCTGACAGACATGACCACATTACAAGAACATGGTGTGAGTCCGATTTGATATTCCAGTCAACGCTGAGAGACCTTAACCAGGAAGTCAGAGGTCAGCTGATGCTGCGAGCAGGAAGTGAACCAAGGGAAAGGTTCACTCTACTCAATCTCAAAGAAAATATGCTGGTATTTGTTGATGTTGATGGTACAATAAAAATACATAATATAATAAATAATAAAATATCATGTGATGATGAGATGTGTTGTTGGTGTTTGTATTTTCTGTAAATGTCTTTTTTAATGTAAATGCTTTGTTCCAGACGGACAGGGAATCAGTTGCTGTACGATGACATCATCTTGATGTTGACGAGGAGGGCGAGAAAAACTAGTTTAGTCCTGCAGATGGCGATCTTGCACCGTGTCCAGAGAGCCAACACTTTGATGGTGCTGCTCTACTCAGCTTACTTTAGCCTGGGTTGGACTCTATATGAGCAGCTTCCACTCTGGTTTCACTCTTAAACACACTTGTTTGATTTCACTTGTAAAAGTTGAAGAATAAATATTTTATTACAAAATTATTTGTTGATGCATTTTTTTAGGGTCAAATATCTTGTTTGATTTGAGGAATGAACTGTTAGGGTGGAAAAAGTGAATCAGGTTAAAATAGTGGTGCTTTATATCAGTGAAGATGTATAATGTAATTTAAAATGTTGATGATGGGTTGTAGTGGGCTTGTACTTACAAAACTGCCTCATTTTATTGGAACGATCCACAGTTGCATCCATTCACGGATGACATCTGACATCATTTGACATCTGGTCTGAACACGTTTGTACACAAGATGCCTCAGTTCTGGATGTTCCCACAGACTCCTCTGTGCACCTAAAGAAAAGGTCAAGGGTCAGCAGCACATGTAGTTGGGACAATTCTTCAGTCGCACAAACTACATAATCATTTTCCTCCAATGACGACTTTTCACTTGCAGAAATGGTCCTGTGTGATTTCCAGGCTGTGATATAAAAACTAGTTCCTAATGGCAGCGACTCACTCAGTAAACATGTGTTTCCTTCACCAACCTCACACACAGATCCAATAAGATCAGGAAGTGGGCAGTATAGTACAATATGTGTTATTCTGTGCTGCACTGCCCAAACTAAAGATCTGCTGAAGTGTTGGAAATGATCCAGATGTTTATTTTGGACGATACAGCAGAAGATCAGACATGAAAGTGGAGATAACACAGAAGACCTGCAGCAAAGGTCAGAGGTCAGACTGGGCCCTGAATTCAACAATGAGCCAATGATCATCAAGCAGTGACTAAAGCAGAGCCCTGACGTTCTGACATTCATCACACAGTCAGAACAAATGTCTGCTGATGACTTCATCTCATGAAACGACTGATAGATGTCAGTTCATTGATCAGCTGAGCTGCTGATCTTCATCGTCACAGAAACATTCAGCTTGTTTCAATCAGTAAATAACTCCCACTACTCCCAGTTTGAACTGTTCCCACTCAAAATGCTGTGAGAACAATGATCATTGTAGGACTTCACAAACATCACGTGTTGTTTTCCACATGTAAGATCAGCAAACACACAGAAACTTCCTGTTGCCACACACGGCCTCTAAAATCTCTTCCACGCTTTCTGTCTGAAGTCCACTCTCTGTGTCGGATCCACAGGAAACAACAAGATCTTATTAACATGGTTTTCAATGTGTCTCCTTCCAAAAAGTCCAACCAATGAACAAATGTGTGTATTTGTGGAGGCCGAACAAAAGCATGACACATTTCTCTGTTTCTATAAACTGGAGTCAAACACAAACATGAAGAGTTTCACTGACAGACTCCAAAATGCCCCCACAGTGGATCAAAGGGAAATCCTACAGTGTGGCCAGAGACTCTTAATGGCTCCAACATCAACACATCCACAATGTTGGATCCAGTTCTGCCTCACAGAGTTACTAAGACACACCCTCTGCCAGCATCACAACAGCTCCACCTGCTTCACCTGCCTCCTCAGCATCTGTACACCTGAAGAGAAAAGAAAGGCTCCAACAGCTCAAATCTACAAAGGATTCATGAAGTTTCATCCAACAATAACATGTTTGCCTTCCACAGTGTGCTGTTAGACACCACTGTACCTCTGCCATTTCAAAAAGAGCAGCTTGGGAACATTTTGGCTCCAAACACTTTGTGTTTAAGTTCTTTGTTTTCTTTGTGAAGCCGACAACATCTGGAGCTTTGTGACTCATAGAAACATCATTTTGTTCTTTAGATGACAGCAGATTGGGACTGAATAATCAATCACTATCAAACCAATAAAGACAAACATGCTGATTTTACAGGAACTTTGTTGGAGAAGCTGCAAAGACATGAAACTGGTGGAGATCCCAAACCAGTTGATAGTGCTGGTTATTCCAAATAAAGCTGTTTCCCTTTGAGATGAAATGACTTTGTGTCCTGATATATAATAAAGATGTTGTTGTTTTTGAGCCCCTGTATTAAAAGTAGTTTAAAGTCAGCTTGAGTTTGATGTCTTTATGTCAAAGCTGCTCATGATGTTGAGCTGCTGATGGAATAAAAACAATATAAAAGCATGTAGTCCAGACTTAAATGTAGCCTGTTGTTAGCTGAGGTCCACACACAGTGTTTGACAGTGTAAAGTGTGTGAAAGGGCTGCTGGTGGAGCTCACTAGGATGAGCAGGTGACCATGTGCCACGAGGTGGAGAGCAGCTGGCCTGGCTTTGACCCGGGCCACGCCCCCTTTCTCTCTGCTTTGCTGTCACTTATCTTCACTGCTCTGTCCAATAAAGCTGAAAAAGGCCCCGAATCAAAGAAATCTGCTGCAGCCTCTGAAATGTCTTCTGTTTCCTTCCCGACGGCTTTTTCACCGTCAGCCCATCAGACAGTCCAGCAGCATTTATGATGATGTCATGATGTTGAAGAGGCTGCTACGGTGGCCTCCCATGACCCCCAGCCTCATCACAGCTGAGATGCAGACATTTGAAAACATTCAGCAGACAACTGAATAACAGTCCAACACAACAGTCTGTGTGCAGACACACACTGACCTTTCATAGAGTCAAACACAGCTGGTTGAGTCATTTCTCTGTGAGTCTAAAGTGAATCTAGTATTTGAAAGTCCACTTCCTGTATTTGTTGTTGAAGACTTCTTCAGCTTCTTCTCAAGGACATCAGCTGCTTGTTTGGCAGCAGAGGCAGTTAAGAAGCTTCCTGAAAAACACTGAACAGTGAGTTCACTGTGGCATATGACAGATTCAGCTTTCTGTGTGCAAATGTGTCTGTGTCGACCTTTCAAATGCTGTTGAATCCAAAACATCAGCGGCTCCTCGGCTGCTCACTTCATGCACTTCTGTCTGTGTGACAGTCCAATGACATCACAGCTGTTTCCAGCCCCAGTGTCTCAGGACTGGACACCTTTAAACATGCCGAGGATCAAACAGCGTCCAGCTAAACACACATGAAACTATCAGAGCTGACAATCATTCCAATAACATCTAATGGTTCATGTATGTAGACACAGGACTACAAGGAAATGGCTCTCAGCATCTGGCTGTGGGAACACATGAGTCCCTGTTTGTGTTCAGATTGTGTGCATGTTTTAGACGTGTGTCACATGTAGAAACACAACAATCCCACAATGACACACAGATGTGTTTGACACAGCTGTGCAGCTGTAAGTTGTTTCTAATGATTCATTGAAGCTCTTCTAACATTCTGGAGACGATCAGTACATGAATCTGTTCAACACGACAACAATTTGACTTCAGTGTGAACGTTTGCATTAAATAACCTTCTTCATCCAGCTGACAGCATCTTCATCCTATGATGTGAACAGTTCCTCCTGTTGATGACAAACCTCTGACAGGATCTGCTTGAGGAGCTTTTTCATGTGCAGCTCTCTGAGCTCAGGGCTGAGCTGCTGTTTCATCTTTAAGAGCTGCTGCCTCCTCGCCGGACTTGTTCTCCTCTTCTTCTCCTAATGACACCATTTCTGCTTCATATAAAATTCAATAAAGATGCTGACATGTATCTGTAGCAACAACATCATTGAATCTAGAACAACTGGAGCCAAACCAGTGGCTCTGCTGGGATCACTGGTGAGCCAACACTTCCTTGTTGATGCAGATTTCAGGGCTTCCTTTTGCTCCTCCGTTATAACTGTTCTCTCTTCTCAACACATGATGACACAAAGGAATCAGCAGTGACAAAGATGATGCTGAAGAGAAGCACACACTTCACACATATAACAGACCAGTGCAGTTACACACACCTCTGCTCGACATCAGGCCTCAAACAAAGACACAAAACACTAACTTGACTCTAAACAGAAGAAACGAGCAGCTGTTTCTGTTCTGTGCTTATTTATATTTGACACACATGCTTCTCTTTGTGCAAACACACATCGCACTATAAGGGTAACCTCGCACACAATGATTGGACAGCACAGTGATGATGCTGGGAGATCCTATACGCAGCAACACAGAAACACTGAGAACTTTAAACAATGATGGAAAGTGTTATAAATGACTTGTTGGCCTCTGATCTGTCACAAACAGCTGAAACGTGTCTCTCATGAGTCACATGAAGGTTTTTGACAGAAAGGACAAAAAGTAGCTGCAGTCAGTTTGTGTCATTTTTATATTTATTCATCTGGGAGAAAAATCTGAGGGACATTAAAATGTGTTTTCAACAGAGACAAGAACATGAATATAACAGAAGAGGTAAATGAACATGTTTCAAGTAAACAGCTGGACTGATCAGGTCCAAACACAGAGTGATAAACTTGTCAAACAGCTGTCATATCTTTATATAGAAGCTCTTTATAAATGCTGCTCACTGCAGTCTGTTTACTAATAATGTCAAAGTGTTAGAAACACAGAAACATCAGAATGGTCTTTGTTCACAGAAACCTGTCTGGGATCCTTTGTTGTTCTTTTGATGCAGAGTTACATTATAAATATAAAGAGTTATTTCAGAGTCTCATCAGTTTTCCTGCATGTCTTTATTTAACACATCAGCAGGGCTGAAGCTCTCATGTTAAACACACACTGATCTATGGACACGTTCATGTGTTTCTAACAGAACCAGGCTGTTATCAGCCTGCACTAACATTATGTCACACACACTGAATGTAACAGTGACAGTTTACATCATCACACAATCAGCTGTGATTGTTTCACTGTCATCAAACGAGTCAACAGGAAGTAGAATCAATAGAAACCAATCATTTACTGACAGCATGTCTGATGGAAATAAGTGCAGATTATGTATGAAGTCTAACTGCACACAGTAACTGTGTTACAATAAGGACTTAACAGCGCCCTCTGCTGGAGTGTTTCAGTACTGCGTTAACTACAATACACCACCTCCTCCTCACACCACCTGCTACAGCTCTACTCTTCTATGACTACAGTCATCCACAGCACTGATGTGAGGTCACATGGTTCATATGTAAGGAGCACAGCTGACCTCAGGTCAGTTTAATGACTGTGAGCAGCAGCTGTGTTATTGTCACTGTGACAGGGAGACACTCTCAGACACAGCGCTCATGTCAGCTTGTTCTCATGCAGGAGGATCAGGAGCTCCATGTTTGTCTTTCTGTTTGAATCATGATGTGTTTGTGCCATCAGAGTCTGTCATGAGTACTCAGGGTTTCACAGCAGCTCTTCTGGATGCTGACGAGGACTCCAACCTCATGTTTCACCTCTCTGAGCTTCTGATGTCTGTGAACACTCGTGTTTCTTCTCTGGGCTCATCTGGACAAAAACACCTTTCTGTGTTTGGCTGCAGCCTCATTCTGACTGACAGGAAGTGTGTTATCCATGAGCTGCACTTCTGTGAGGAAGTTTCCTGCTGTGTTTCCTGTCTGTGGACAAACACGAGTGTTCCAGCTGAGGACTTGGTTCCTTCCACCTGTCCATACAGGACATCACGCTGTCTGCAGCTCTGTAAATGCAGCTCCAGGTCCTTCCACGTGCTGCTCTGTATTTGTGCAGTTTGTAGTGTGTCCTGGGAAACGTAGCACACATGGTGTTCTTCTGCTGTTTCCTCCTTTCACTGAGTGTGAAACACTGACGCTGTGCTGTTGTTCACAGAGGGGAGCTGATTCTAGCTGCAGCTGGACTCTGTCATCTAACTGAATGTGTTGGTGCTGATCACGGGGCTCTGAGGGGGGAGCAGCAGGAGGACTCTGGATGCTGACGTCAGTGTATCTGTGGAAGCTCCCACAGCGTGTCTGTCATTCAATATTGTGCTGTATATTGTATCTATGCAAAGATGAACAGACTGTGTGTTCACTGGTCTCTGTGCTGCAGCTCTGATGTCATCATCACTCCCTCCTCCACCCTCAGCAGTCCCAGCATGCTGCTGTGGTGCACCCCACCCTCACTCTACACCTGAGCCACAGACCACACCCTCCACCTCAATATACACCACAGTTTTCTCTGCTGTGGAAATGAGATCAGGAGGAAATCATCATTATTATTATTTAATAAACGCTCACATTAATGTGGGCTTATTTGTTTCATATTAGAAACATTAGTTGAGTGTTTTTAGTATAAAATGGTCAAAGTCCCTCTTTTTGCTCCTCCCCTCACCTGTGGATGGGCGGTGCTGTTACCGTGGTGACAGCTTGGATGTGTTTCAGTCCTGCCTGGTTATCACTGCAGGAATCTTTCACATTTATTACAGGTAATAACTCTGATTTTTCTGTGTATTATGAACCAAATGTATCCTGATACACACAGAGATGGATGAGCAGAGGTTTTTTTTGCAGTTTATGTAGTTACTATGGACTTAATGCATACATATTATTAAAATTAGGGCTATAACAGTTGTATTGATGTATAGCAACTTGAAATGCTCCCACAAATGGCTCCACAGCATGTAAAAATATAACAAAAGCTCTGGCGGACTTGGTTCTGTGGTCAGTCTTAAAGGGTGAAGTTAAACTCTGTAATCTTCACTGTGTCACAGAGTTCAGTGAGTCCCGTTATTCACAGTATCAATCAGATCATCAGAGAACAGCTGATCAGCAATCAGTGGTGCCAACAGCGCCTCCTGTGGTGAGAGGATGCAATAATGCAATGTAGCATTTTTCCACTCAACACTTGCAGTCATGGAAACTGTCTGTTGGATCTGTGTGACGTTGCTTTCTTGGTTAGAGTTCCTCACAAATGTCCAGATGATTCTTCTAATGAGGCGTCGACCATGTTTGCAGCTCTTTGGAAGAAAACGTCGCCCTTTGCCATCCTTACTTTTCTTTGACTTCTTCAAATGCAGCTGAACTCCAGCTGGTATTTTCTTGGACTTTGCAGCTGTTTCTGGTCATCAGTTCATTCCTGCAAACCTCTGAAGCTGAACAACAATGATGCTGCATTGCTGGCTGATCCCAAAAGGTTGATTCTGTTCATCTGGACGTTTTCAGAAACGTTTGCTCACTGATCAGGTGACTTCTTCAGTCTCAGCTGACTGCAGCTTTACAAGCTTACAAACAGCACATTTGCACAATGACTGAAAGCAGCA